>NC_092152.1:5004148-5067396 GCF_045791955.1 Oncorhynchus clarkii lewisi | reverse complement strand
TTATACTACAGTTATACTGCACTCTGTCTACAGTTATACTACAGTATACTGCAGTTATACTGCACTCTGGCTACAGTTATACTACAGTATACTACAGTTATACTGCACTCTGGCTACAGTTATACTGCAGTATACTACAGTTATACTGCACTCTGGCTACAGTTATACTACAGTTATACTGCACTCTAACTACAGTTATACTACAGTTATACTGCACTCTGGCTACAGTTATACTACAGTTATACTGCACTCCTGCTACAGTTATACTGCACTCTGGCTACAGTTATACTACAGTGTACTGCAGTTATACTGCACTCTGGCTACAGTTATACTACAGTGCACTGCAGTTATACTGCACTCCTGCTACAGTTATACTGCACTCTAACTACAGTTATACTACAGTGTACTGCAGTTATACTGCACTCTGGCTACAGTTATACTGCATTCTAACTACAGTTATACTACAGTATACTGCAGTTATACTGCACTCTGGCTACAGTTATACTACAGTTATACTGCACTCTGTCTACAGTTATACTGCACTCTGGCTACAGTTATACTACAGTATACTGCAGTTATACTGCACTCTGGCTACAGTTATACTGCACTCTAACTACAGTTATACTGCACTCTGTCTACAGTTATACTGCACTCTGGCTACAGTTATACTACAGTATACTGCAGTTATACTGCACTCTAACTACAGTTATACTACAGTGTACTGGAGTTATACTGCAATATTTTTTTCTTAAGGGAAGACATCTTCAACCATGAATACATTTTTTTGCGCAATTTATAACAATGAAGTTACGGACGTTTGCAGGAATAACAGGTTTCAAGGTATCCATGAGAAGAAGATTTCGGGTGATATTTTATTTTGACATGTTTAGCTGTCTGTGTAGTTTCTTCTGGCAGACTACTTTAATTAACAGAGTTGTTATTCTGCCATGTGGTTACCTGCTAACAAGTTAAACTCTATCGCACTCAAGTGGCCAACAAAGAAAAGACACCTTTCTACAAATTTTTGGAATGGAGTTAGTTCCAAACTTCACTTCAGTTCAGAGGTCGATCAATTCAATATTTATGTTCCTGCGAGGGCGCTTCTATTGTGGAATTTGGTACATGACACGTGCAGCAAGACACAGAGATGGTGTAGGTGAACAAGTAACAGTCAGGAAGAGACAGAAGGACAAACACTATATAACGTTTTCAAGCAATCGATCACACACAAAACTAGATTATGGTCATTTGTAGGCTACACTTTACATAACTCGGGTTCAACCAAAATACGTTTCTTCTTTCTAGGGAGTTATTTTTTTTCTTCTGGCGACTGTGCTCCTGCTTGCTCTTTGGGGTTGCGATACTATAAAACACGTTGACAATCACCATGGAACTGATGAAAGATAAACCCGCACACAAACACAGTGTTAATTAACCTACGTCATGGGGTTTCGTGTATCTTACCTAGCTTGATGAGTATCTGAAGGGGTACATGACAGTAGCACTAGCAGCATGGCTTCAGCCCGTTGCTCCGGAGGGAGGCGGACCATGTGTGTGTGTGTGTCTTGAACAACATTGAGCAGGAAACGGTACAATTGCCTTCTAAATAAAAGTCCCCAAATGAAACTGATGCAAAACGGATGAAAATGGCGGAATCATGCCACAATTAGACTGGAGAATGCTAAAACAAGGTTGGAATGTTGTTATATAAATTCAACAAAAGAAAATAATTAGTTAATTTCACCCCCAAAAATCTGTTGAAATCGTAAATTAAATCATGTATGTATAGATTAAATAATTCCATTCTGGTCACACGTATAATATCATGAATAGCCTTACCTATGGATTTTGGGTGTGTTGGAGTGTCAGAGTGTCGAGTCCTGTCAGAGTGTAGAGTCCTGTCAGAGTGTCGAGTCCTGTCAGAGTGTCGAGTCCTGTCAGAGTGTAGAGTCCTGTCAGTGTCCTGTCAGTGTGCCGAGTCCTGTCAGAGTGTAGAGTCCTGTCAGAGTGTCGAGTCCTGTCAGAGTGTCGAGTCCTGTCAGAGTGTAGAGTCCTGTCAGTGTCCTGTCAGTGTGTAGAGTCCTGTCAGAGTGTAGAGTCCTGTCAGTGTGTCAAGTCCTGTCAGAGTGTAGAGTCCTGTCAGTGTGTAGAGTCCTGTCAGAGTGTAGAGTCCTGTCAGAGTGTAGAGTCCTGTCAGAGTGTCGAGTCCTGTCAGAGTGTAGAGTCCTGTCAGAGTGTCGAGTCCTGTCAGAGTGTCGAGTCCTGTCAGTGTGTCAAGTCCTGTCAGTGTCCTGTCAGAGTGTCGAGTCCTGTCAGTGTGTAGAGTCCTGTCAGTGTGTCAAGTCCTGTCAGAGTGTAGAGTCCTGTCAGTGTGTAGAGTCCTGTCAGTGTCCTGTCAGTGTGTCGAGTCCTGTCAGAGTGTAGAGTCCTGTCAGAGTGTCGAGTCCTGTCAGTGTGTCGAGTCCTGTCAGTGTCCTGTCAGAGTGTAGAGTCCTGTCAGAGTGTAGAGTCCTGTCAGAGTGTCGAGTCCTGTCAGAGTGTAGAGTCCTGTCAGAGTGTAGAGTCCTGTCAGAGTGTCGAGTCCTGTCAGAGTGTAGAGTCCTGTCAGAGTGTCGAGTCCTGTCAGAGTGTCGAGTCCTGTCAGTGTGTCAAGTCCTGTCAGTGTCCTGTCAGAGTGTCGAGTCCTGTCAGTGTGTAGAGTCCTGTCAGTGTGTCAAGTCCTGTCAGAGTGTAGAGTCCTGTCAGAGTGTAGAGTCCTGTCAGAGTGTAGAGTCCTGTCAGAGTGTAGAGTCCTGTCAGAGTGTCGAGTCCTGTCAGTGTGTAGAGTCCTGTCAGTGTCCTGTCAGAGTGTAGAGTCCTGTCAGGGTGTCGAGTCCTGTCAGAGTCCTGTCAGAGTGTAGAGTCCTGTCAGAGTGTAGAGTCCTGTCAGAGTGTCGAGTCCTGTCAGAGTGTAGAGTCCTGTCAGAGTGTAGAGTCCTGTCAGAGTGTCGAGTCCTGTCAGAGTGTAGAGTCCTGTCAGTGTGTCAAGTCCTGTCAGAGTGTAGAGTCCTGTCAGTGTGTAGAGTCCTGTCAGTGTCCTGTCAGAGTGTAGAGTCCTGTCAGTGTGTCGAGTCCTGTCAGAGTGTCGAGTCCTGTCAGAGTGTAGAGTCCTGTCAGTGTGTCAAGTCCTGTCAGAGTGTAGAGTCCTGTCAGTGTGTAGAGTCCTGTCAGTGTCCTGTCAGTGTGTCGAGTCCTGTCAGAGTGTAGAGTCCTGTCAGAGTGTCGAGTCCTGTCAGTGTGTAGAGTCCTGTCAGTGTCCTGTCAGAGTGTAGAGTCCTGTCAGTGTGTCGAGTCCTGTCAGTGTCCTGTCAGAGTGTAGAGTCCTGTCAGAGTGTAGAGTCCTGTCAGAGTGTCGAGTCCTGTCAGAGTGTAGAGTCCTGTCAGAGTGTAGAGTCCTGTCAGAGTGTCGAGTCCTGTCAGAGTGTCGAGTCCTGTCAGAGTGTAGAGTCCTGTCAGAGTGTCGAGTCCTGTCAGAGTGTCGAGTCCTGTCAGTGTGTCAAGTCCTGTCAGTGTCCTGTCAGAGTGTCGAGTCCTGTCAGTGTGTCGAGTCCTGTCAGTGTGTCAAGTCCTGTCAGTGTCCTGTCAGAGTGTCGAGTCCTGTCAGTGTGTCAAGTCCTGTCAGTGTCCTGTCAGAGTGTCGAGTCCTGTCAGTGTGTAGAGTCCTGTCAGTGTGTCAAGTCCTGTCAGAGTGTAGAGTCCTGTCAGTGTGTAGAGTCCTGTCAGTGTCCTGTCAGTGTGTCGAGTCCTGTCAGAGTGTAGAGTCCTGTCAGAGTGTCGAGTCCTGTCAGTGTGTCGAGTCCTGTCAGTGTCCTGTCAGAGTGTAGAGTCCTGTCAGAGTGTAGAGTCCTGTCAGAGTGTCGAGTCCTGTCAGAGTGTAGAGTCCTGTCAGAGTGTAGAGTCCTGTCAGAGTGTCGAGTCCTGTCAGAGTGTAGAGTCCTGTCAGAGTGTCGAGTCCTGTCAGAGTGTCGAGTCCTGTCAGTGTGTCAAGTCCTGTCAGTGTCCTGTCAGAGTGTCGAGTCCTGTCAGTGTGTAGAGTCCTGTCAGTGTGTCAAGTCCTGTCAGAGTGTAGAGTCCTGTCAGTGTGTAGAGTCCTGTTAGTGTCCTGTCAGTGTGTCGAGTCCTGTCAGAGTGTAGAGTCCTGTCAGAGTGTAGAGTCCTGTCAGTGTGTAGAGTCCTGTCAGTGTCCTGTCAGTGTGTCGAGTCCTGTCAGAGTGTAGAGTCCTGTCAGAGTGTCGAGTCCTGTCAGTGTGTAGAGTCCTGTCAGTGTCCTGTCAGAGTGTAGAGTCCTGTCAGTGTGTCGAGTCCTGTCAGTGTCCTGTCAGAGTGTAGAGTCCTGTCAGAGTGTAGAGTCCTGTCAGAGTGTCGAGTCCTGTCAGAGTGTAGAGTCCTGTCAGAGTGTAGAGTCCTGTCAGAGTGTCGAGTCCTGTCAGAGTGTAGAGTCCTGTCAGTGTGTCAAGTCCTGTCAGAGTGTAGAGTCCTGTCAGTGTGTAGAGTCCTGTCAGTGTCCTGTCAGTGTGTCGAGTCCTGTCAGAGTGTAGAGTCCTGTCAGAGTGTCGAGTCCTGTCAGTGTGTAGAGTCCTGTCAGTGTCCTGTCAGAGTGTAGAGTCCTGTCAGTGTGTCGAGTCCTGTCAGAGTGTCGAGTCCTGTCAGAGTGTAGAGTCCTGTCAGTGTGTCAAGTCCTGTCAGTGTGTAGAGTCCTGTCAGTGTGTAGAGTCCTGTCAGTGTCCTGTCAGTGTGTCGAGTCCTGTCAGAGTGTAGAGTCCTGTCAGAGTGTCGAGTCCTGTCAGTGTGTAGAGTCCTGTCAGTGTCCTGTCAGAGTGTAGAGTCCTGTCAGTGTGTCGAGTCCTGTCAGTGTCCTGTCAGAGTGTAGAGTCCTGTCAGAGTGTAGAGTCCTGTCAGAGTGTCGAGTCCTGTCAGAGTGTAGAGTCCTGTCAGAGTGTAGAGTCCTGTCAGAGTGTCGAGTCCTGTCAGAGTGTCGAGTCCTGTCAGAGTGTAGAGTCCTGTCAGAGTGTCGAGTCCTGTCAGAGTGTCGAGTCCTGTCAGTGTGTCAAGTCCTGTCAGTGTCCTGTCAGAGTGTCGAGTCCTGTCAGTGTGTCGAGTCCTGTCAGTGTGTCAAGTCCTGTCAGTGTCCTGTCAGAGTGTAGAGTCCTGTCAGTGTGTAGAGTCCTGTCAGTGTCCTGTCAGAGTGTAGAGTCCTGTCAGAGTGTAGAGTCCTGTCAGAGTGTTGAGTCCTGTCAGTGTGTAGAGTCCTGTCAGTGTCCTGTCAGAGTGTAGAGTCCTGTCAGTGTGTAGAGTCCTGTCAGAGTGTAGAGTCCTGTCAGTGTGTAGAGTCCTATCAGTGTGTAGAGGAGTCCTGTCAGAGTGTAGAGTCCTGTCAGTGTCCTGTCAGAGTGTAGAGTCCTGTCAGGGTGTAGAGTCCTGTCAGAGTGTAGAGTCCTGTCAGAGTGTAGAGTCCTGTCAGAGTGTAGAGTCCTGTCAGTGTGCATAGAGACAGTGCAAAAAGAAAGATACAAGCCATTTTGCTAGCTATTTAGCAGTCTCATGGCTTGAGGATAGAAGCCAGTTAAGTTTTGTTGTGTTACAGCCTGAGTTTAAAATGGATTCAATTGAGATTTTATGTCACTGGCCTAAACACAATATCCCATAATGTCAAAGTGGAATTACATTAGAGACGATGCAATGATACAATCGTTAACTCAGTTAGTTTGTGAAGCCATTTTGTTATCTATTTAACAGTCTTATGACTTGGGGATAGAAGCTGTTCAGGAGGATGTTGGTGCCCGACGATGTACCAGTATTGCTCGCTGTTACGTTCCCCAGTTTATGTGTTGTAGTTTGTGTATTTGCATGTGTTTTATTTCAGGAAATGGCTTCCTGAAATCCCTCAAGCAGCTGATTGGTCGACTCCAGGGCTAATTGGAGAGCTGACCACGCCCCCTCGTCAAGACACAGCTGTCTCCAATTACACATTCATTCTGAAGCTATATAAAAGCCAGTGTTCTGTTCAGGAGAGAGAGTTTTTCTGGGAGGTCATTGCAGAGTGATTGATTGTGATAGAGAGATTTTGCTAGAGGTTGATTTTGCTGGGAGTTCATTGCTGAGAGTTGGTATGTTCTGTGAGTTTGTTGCTCAGGTAGAGCTTATTTGATGTACTTTGTTTCTTAGTTTGTTTGTGAAAATTGTTTAATATTCTGTTTCATTTGTTCCCAGGGGGGAAGGGGAAGGCACCTTGGGAGTGCTTAGGCAAGAGGCCCGCTGGCATACATATACCCATAGTATATTCACTGTCTAGGCACACTAGGTAAGACCTGGGCGGACCACCCCCTGTATTTTGGTTAGGGCACCAGGTGGTGCTAAATTAGGTGAAAGTGGTTAGGCAGGTAAGATAGGAGAGGGGGGGGCTTTGAGATTTACTTTCTTTGCTTTGGTTCTGTCCAGCCCTTTTCCCCATATTACCGTGTAAAGGAATAAAGTCCTTGTAAACGGTACCACATTCTGCCTGTTGTCATCCTTACTCGCACCTACAGTCCATACCTCTTTCACTTCACAGAGAGTTTAGTTGTAGCAGGGTGTTGCGTTCCATCTTCATAGAGGCGTGCGTAACACTCACGCGGAAGCAGAAAGAACAGTCTATGGCTTGGGTGATTGGAGTCTAGGGCTGTCCCCGACACAAAAAAAAAACTAACTTGGTCGACCAAGAGTCATTTGTTTCTTCGACCAATTGACTGGTTGGAATTTTAAAATGTGTATTGTTCTATGTATAGACACGTCCTATGTGTTTTAATCAAATCAACTATATGCACTGAGCTTATCTGATGCTTTAAGCACAATCAATCAAATGTATTTATAAAGCCCTTCGTACATCAGCTGATATCACAAAGTGCTGTACAGAAACCCAGCCTAAAACCCCAAACAGCAAGCAATGCAGGTGTAGAAGCACGGTGGCTAGGAAAAACTCCCTAGAAAGTCCTCTTCTGGCTGTGCCGGGTGGAGATTATAACAGAACATGGCCAAGATGTTCAAATGTTCATAAATGACCATCATAGTCAAATAATAATAATCACAGGCAGAACGGTTGAAACTGGAGCAGCAGCACGGCCAGGTGGACTGGGGACAGGAAGAAGTCATCATGCCAGGTAGTCCTGAGGAATGGTCCGTTGTCTTTCTCTCTCCTCCCTGCTACAGCGACCACCACAGAACATCAACAGAGTGTATAATGTTGTCTCTCTCTCCTCCCTGCTGCTGTGACCATCACAGAACATCAACAGAGTGTATAGTGTTGTCTCTCTCTCCTCCTGTCCGTGTTACTGAAGGTGTAACATACCTACAACCATTTTTGACTGAAGAGTTTTGTTACCAAAATCCCTAATTTGGTTCATTTAAATTCGAACAGTAAAAAGTATATATTTTTTGTCATTGCTGTAGTATATGGTCAGATATAACATGGCGTTCAACCCATCAGCATTCAGGGCTCAAACCACCCAGTTTATGACTGTAAATAAATGCTGTTTGCACATGTGCATAACTATAGATAAATCTGACAGAAGAGAATGAGTGATTAATGTTGGACAGAGGATCTCAAAATCTCTGAGTGAGAAACACCAGAAGGAACTTTAAAGAATGAACGTTAGACTATTTTCTGGCAATTCTGCCCCAGCTCCAGCATTCTACCCTATCCCCAGCATTCTATCCTATCCCCTGCATTCTACCCCAGCTCCAGCATTCTACCCTATCCCCAGCATTCTACCCTATCCCCAGCATTCTACCCAATCCTCAGCATTCTACCCTATCCCCAGCATTCTACCCTATCCCCAGCATTCTACCCCAGCTCCAGCATTATACCCTATCCCCAGCATTCTACCCTATCCCCAGTATTCTACCCTATCCCCAGCATTCTACCCCAGCCCCAGCATTCTACCCCAGCTCCAGCATTCTACCCAATCCCCAGCATTCTACCCTATCCCCAGTATTCTACCTTATCCCCAGCATTCTACCCCAGCCCCAGCATTCTACCCCAGCTCCAGCAATCTACCCTATCCCCAGCATTCTACCCCAGCCCCAGCATTCTACCCCAGCTCCAGCATTCTACCCTATCCCCAGCATTCTACCCTATCCACAGCATTCTACCTTATCCCCAGCATTCTGCCCTATCCCCAGCATTCTACCCTATCCACAGCATCCTACCCTATCCCCAGCATCCTACCCTATCCCCAACCACTACCCCAGCCCCAGCATTCTACCCCAGCTCCAGCATTCTACCCTATCCCCAGCATTCTAACCTATCCCCAGCATTCTACCCTATCCCCAGCATTCTACCCCAGCCCCAGCATTTTTCCAGCCTCAGCATTCTACCCTATCCCCAGCATTCTACCCTATCCACAGCATTCTTCCAGCCTCAGCCTGCTCCCAACCCTCCCTGTGCAGGTGACCCGTCATTCAGGGCAGGTAACCCGTCATTCAGGACAACTGACCCGTCATTCAGGGTAGGTAACCCGTCATTCAGGACAACTGACCCGTCATTCAGGGCAGGTAACCCGTCATTCAGGACAACTGACCCGTCATTCAGGGCAGGTAACCCGTCATTCAGGACAACTGACCCGTCATTCAGGGCAGGTAACCCGTCATTCAGGACAACTGACCCGTCATTCAGGACAACTGACCCGTCATTCAGGGCAGGTGACCCGTCATTCAGGACAACTGACCCGTCATTCAGGGCAGGGGACCCGTCATTCAGGACAACTGACCCGTCATTCAGGGCAGGGGACCCGTCATTCAGGACAACTGACCCGTCATTCAGGACAACTGACCCGTCATTCAGGGCAGGTGACCCGTCATTCAGGGCAGGTGACCCGTCATTCAGGGCAGGGGACCCGTCATTCAGGGCAGGGGACCCGTCATTCAGGGCAGGGGACCTGTCATTCAGGGCAGGTGACCCGTCATTCAGGGCAGGGGACCTGTCATTCAGGGCAGGGGACCCGTCATTCAGGGCAGGGGACCCGTCATTCAGGGCAGAGGACCCGTCATTCAGGGCAGGGGACCCGTCATTCAGGGCAGGTGACCCGTCATTCAGGGCAGGGGACCCGTCATTCAGGGCAGGGGACCCGTCATTCAGGGCAGGGGACCCGTCATTCAGGGCAGGGGACCCGTCATTCAGGGCAGGTGACCCGTCATTCAGGGCAGGTGACCCGTCATTCAGGGCAGGGGACCCGTCATTCAGGGCAGGGGACCTGTCATTCAGGGCAGGGGACCCGTCATTCAGGGCAGGTGACCCGTCATTCAGGGCAGGGGACCCGTCATTCAGGGCAGGGGACCTGTCATTCAGGGCAGGTGACCCGTCATTCAGGGCAGGTGACCCGTCATTCAGGGCAGGGGACCCGTCATTCAGGGCAGGGGACCCGTCATTCAGGGCAGGGGACCCGTCATTCAGGGCAGGTGACCTGTCATTCAGGGCAGGTGACCCGTCATTCAGGGCAGGGGACCCGTCATTCAGGGCAGGGGACCTGTCATTCAGGGCAGGTGACCCGTCATTCAGGGCAGGGGACCCGTCATTCAGGGCACACCTGTTTTGAGCCCCACATTTTTACCTGGCATTAATACGTGTCACATATCAGCTTGCAAACAATGTAAAATAAAATAAAAAAATCTTTGAGTTGGTAAAGTCACATACAAACATGCTTTTTGCTTTCTTGAGTAAGGCAGCTCCAAAATGTAGGTGTTTCAGCCTAGCTCAGTGCTTTCTGTGGTGGTGGGGCAGCCAACGGAAAATACGGAGCGTAGGGGTTGGTAATGTCCTCTAGTTGCGCTGCGATTGGATAATGTTCTCTAGTTGCGTCATGTTTGGCTCAGTCTTCTGTCACTCATGGGGACACTACTTCACTGCCAAATCTAAGGGTAGACCTAAAAAAAATTCAAGCCCCTTGGGTGCTGCCGAAGAGTTACTTTTAGAAGTGTCCATCCAAGATGGGTGGTCATTGGTCACAGATAAAATGACGGCAAATCACGTTATTATCTACTGTAGCTTTGATTGGACTGATCTTAGCTAGCAAGATAGCAGAACCTAACAGTTTGTCCATCTCAACTGTCAGTAGAAACCAAATTTGTTTAAGCAAGTCAGCCATATCAGCTATGTTCTTTTTAAAAGGCAGTAAATGAGGCTGAATTAACTGTTTCGCTGCCAGACAAGGATCTGCTGATAGCCAGGTGTAGCAGTGGTAAGGTGTTGGGACTCTGCTGATAACCAGGTGTAGCAGTGGCAAGGTGTTGGGACTGCTGATAACCAGGTGTAGCAGTGGTAAGGTGTTGGGACTCTGCTGATAACCAGGTGTAGCAGTGGTAAGGTGTTGGGACTCTGCTGATAGCCAGGTGTAGCAGTGGTAAGGTGTTGGGACTCTGCTGATAGCCAGGTGTAGCAGTGGTAAGGTGTTGGGACTCTGCTGATAGCCAGGTGTAGCAGTGGTAAGGTGTTGAGACTCTGCTGATAGTCAGGTGTAGCAGTGGTAAGGTGTTGGGACTCTGCTGATAGCCAGATGTAACAGTGGTAAGGTGTTGGGACTCTGCTGATAGCCAGGTGTAGCAGTGGTAAGGTGTTGGGACTCTGCTGATAGCCAGGTGTAACAGTGGTAAGGTGTTGGGACTGATGTTTGCAGGTCTTAGGAGTTTGTGGGCTTGCCCCACCAAGATGTACCAGCTAAAATCGCCACTGGTCTCCATAATGATCAGTCTAAATGGCTTACCTACAACTGGCACGACGTGCACGCTCTGTTTCCGTGACTCGGCTACCTCTGCTGCAACACACACACACACACACACACACACACACACACACACACACACACACACACACACACACACACACACACACACACACCTCCGGCCCGCCGCCTCCCAAACATACACTCACTCACTCAATATCATAGTCAGTAACAGTGAACAATATATACTGAAATATATAAATTCCTATGGTGGTCGCGGTGGAATTTAGAAGTAGGTCAAAAAAATTATATATTTTCCACCCGTGACATCGTTTTCAAAATAGCCCAATTTGTCAGGAAGACTGTGAACATGGCAGCCCTCGTTCAGGAAACACTTATGTTCCTACCCTGTCACAATAACTGTGGCGGACTGAACAAGGCCACTGTTCCTAGGCCGTCATTGAAAATAAGAATCTGTTCTTAACTGACTTGCCTAGTTGAATAAAGGTAAAAATAAAATAAAAAATAAAAAAACTCCTCCTGGCGTTTTCATTTGTTGTCACATCAAACAACACTGTTTTCAACGTGCCCACTGCCCTATCGGGGGGCTCCCGAGTGCCGCAGCAGTCTAAAGCATTGCATCTCAGTGCTAGGGGGTATCATTACAGACCCTGGTTTGATTCCAGGCTGTATCACAACCGGCCGTGATTGGGAGTCCCGGCGCACAATTGGACCAGCGGAAAGTAAGAATTTGTTCTTAACTGACTTGCCTAGTTAGAAAATAACAATTTGTATTTATTTTTTATTTATCTATAGAATTAGAATAGTCATTGATTACATATCCTTGATTCCAACAGTTCACCAAAGTGTTTCGCTCTAAATCACAAGTCAAACCGTAATTGCAACCTTTATAAATAAAGCTTAGATTGTCTGCCCATATTGTGCAGCCCTAAGTGGCAGTGTGGAAAGGACATCGACTGAGTGAAGTTGAATTGAACAGTATAAACCAATCAGAATGGAGAAAGACCCATTGAAATCATGTAGAATGTATGTGTTGCCACCCTGTGATCACGACTCATAAAGAACATTTAGAATGTATGTGTTTTACCACCCTGGGATCACGACTCATAAAGAACATGTATAATATATATGTGTTGTCACCCTGGGATCACGACTCATAAAGAACATGTATAATATATATGTGTTGCCACCCTGTGATCACGACTCATAAAGAACATTTAGAATGTATGTGTTTTACCACCCTGGGATCACGACTCATAAAGAACATGTATAATATATATATGTGTTGTCACCCTGGGATCACGACTCATAAAGAACATGTATAATATATATGTGTTGTCACCCTGGGATCACGACTCATAAAGAACATTTAGAATGTATGTGTTGTCACCCTGGGATCACGACTCATAAATAACATGTATAATATATATGTGTTACCACCATTGGGATCACGACTCATAAAGAACATGTATAATATATATGTGTTGTCACCCTGGGATCACGACTCATAAAGAACATGTATAATATATATGTGTTGTCACCCTGGGATCACGACTCATAAAGAACATGTATAATATATATGTGTTGTCACCCTGGGATCACGACTCATAAAGAACATTTAGAATGTATGTGTTGTCACCCTGGGATCACGACTCATAAAGAACATGTATAATATATATGTGTTGTCACCCTGGGATCACGACTCATAAAGAACATGTATAATATATATGTGTTGTCACCCTGGGATCACTACTCATAAAGAACATGTATAATATATATGTGTTGTCACCCTGGGATCACTACTCATAAAGAACATGTATAATATATATGTGTTGTCACCCTGGGATCATGACTCATAAAGAACATTTAGAATGTATGTGTTGTCACCCTGGGATCACTACTCATAAAGAACATGTATAATATATATGTGTTACCACCCTGGGATCACGACTCATAAAGAACATGTATAATATATATGTGTTGTCACCCTGGGATCACGACTCATAAAGAACATGTATAATATATATGTGTTGTCACCCTGGGATCACGACTCATAAAGAACATTTAGAATGTATGTGTTGTCACCCTGGGATCACGACTCATAAAGAACATGTATAACATATATGTGTTGTCACCCTGGGATCACTACTCATAAAGAACATGTATAATATATATGTGTTGTCACCCTGGGATCACTACTCATAAAGAACATGTATAATATATATGTGTTGTCACCCTGGGATCATGACTCATAAAGAACATTTAGAATGTATGTGTTGTCACCCTGGGATCACTACTCATAAAGAACATGTATAATATATATGTGTTACCACCCTGGGATCACGACTCATAAAGAACATGTATAATATATATGTGTTGTCACCCTGGGATCACGACTCATAAAGAACATGTATAATATATATGTGTTGTCACCCTGGGATCACGACTCATAAAGAACATTTAGAATGTATGTGTTGTCACCCTGGGATCACGACTCATAAAGAACATGTATAATATATATGTGTTGTCACCCTGGGATCACGACTCATAAAGAACATTTAGAATGTATGTGTTGTCACCCTGGGATCACGACTCATAAAGAACATGTATAATATATATGTGTTGTCACCCTGGGATCACGACTCATAAAGAACATTTAGAATGTATGTGTTGTCACCCTGGGATCACGACTCATAAAGAACATGTATAATATATATGTGTTGTCACCCTGGGATCACGACTCATAAAGAACGTCAAATGAACAGATTATTTTTTATTTTGTTGGCTGAATTTATATGGGGAGGCAGGGTAGCCTAGTGGTTAGAGTGTTGGACTAGTAACCGGAAGATTGGAAGTTCAAACCCCCGAGCTGACAAGGTACAAATCTGTCATTCTGCCCCTGAACAGGCAGTTAACCCACTGTTCCTAGGCCGTCATTGAAAATAAGAATTTGTTCTTAACTGACTTGCCTAGTAAAATAAATATATAACAACATTCCACATTTTGTTTTAGACATATCGAGTCCAATTGCGGCACGATTCCACTGTTTTAATCTGTTTACGTCAGTTTCCAATGTGCGACTTTTATTTGGAAGGAGAATCGCAGATTCCCACTATTGTTTCTCACATCACACACATGTGGCTGCGGAGACCGGATCCTTCATATGAGTTATTAAGAGGTCAGGGACAGCTAGGTTGCTGGTTCAAGCTTCAAGCGAGTCCGTGTATGGGCCTGTGTTAGTGTCCCAATAGGATGTCCCGTCATGAAGGTAAGAAGTCAACTCGGGATAAAGAGACCGGGGTGAAGCGGGTTAGTGACATGGGAGGGTGTTGTTTTTGTATCGACCTGTATATGATGGCGGCACCACTTTAACATTTGGCCACTTTTATCAAGCCCCCTACCCGAGTTTCTGTAGCTAAATAATAAAGAAATACTTGCTTTCCAATAAAGAAATACTTGTATTTACCCGCAAGGACACTGGCCAAGAAAGCAGCTCATATTTGGTTTCTTATAGCTATCCAAACAACTACAGTCACGTAGAACTAAGTTAGCATTAGTTGGACTTGCTAATAAGTTAGCTGGCTAACTGTTTATTAGGTTTAAGGTACTGAGGCAAAAAAAAAAAACAACAACACTTTTTACAAATTTGAAAAGTATTTCGACACTTTGACAAAAGTGTCCTTGTTAAGTTGCCTCTGTTTCACTTTCCCTTTCTCTCTTGCCAACTTCACACTCACAGGTTGTGAATGAATGCCCTGTCATCAAATTAGTCATGGATGAGGCCCCTGTATTCAAGCTTTCAGCAGTATAGTTCGTTTACTCCATTTCTTTTAGCATGTACAACAACTAAAATATATATATATATCAGCGTAATTATTTTCTTGGTTTCTAAAATAAAAACCCAGATAATGAACAACCTTTGCTGGCTCCGTTCTGACCTCTGCTAGTTCGGTACAGTTCGGTACTGTTCGGTACAGTTCGGTACAGCCTGGAGATCTAACGTTGGCTTCAACGGTGGACATTATTGACAGAGTGGATTAGGAACGTTTTATTTCCTCTCACTACCTTTACAAGCCATAATGTTCAATCAAAGTATATTTTAACATACTTAAAAAAATGTTTTTATTGCAGGGAGGAATGAGATAAACAATGTCCACAAAAGTATACTTACATAATGTTTCAAAGTGCTGGTAGTGCAGTTCAATTGTCTTATCACCTGGAGCAAGGGTGTACACCTAGGGTGTACAATATTTTGTTGTGGGGGTGCGGGACCCTGCTTGTTTTGACGGGTACATTATTTAAAAAAAAATGATTTAAAATTCACGCTTGTTTATACCGATCATGCTTTAGTCTAGAAACAAGCAGTGAAATCCAAATTCAACGTTGGATTTCCAGGCTATTGGGGAATGTTGGCTCGTTTTGCAAACCAGCTAGTTTTTTTTTTTTTACCTGACGTAGAAAAGACGCCAGGACAAGTTAGTTTGAAAATACTGTATCCCTGAGAACCAGAAACATCCGCTTTTCTACCAACGCTGCTAAGGGTGGCTGTTTTATTTTTTTATATAGCAAGACTGTTGTAGTCAATCAATTGCCTGCTGTCAAAGTTGGAAGTTCACATAGCTAGCTGGATATAGTAATCACACTGGTATTTCATAACGACGGCCATCAGTCCTGCACTGGCATTGTAGCAATGGTGGCTTTTCATTAATCATGTGGACCCCGGAAATGTGAAACTGTTCTGTGTCTGTGCAGTAGGTTAGGTTAAGTGTGTTACATCAATATGTTGGTTCTATGTCATGATGGATAAATTATGCAACATGTAGGCTTGCTGTGTGTGTGTGTGTGTGTGTGGTGGGATTTGACCAATACTGTCGTGTGTGTGTGTGTGTGTGTGTGTTGTGGGGTTTGACCAATACTGTCTGTGTGTTTTATACCCTTTATACCCTGACTGCCATGTGTGTGTGTGTGTGGTGGTGTTGGGTTTGACCAATACCCTGTGTGGGGGTGTTGGGTTTGACCAATACCCTGTGTGGTGGTGTTGGGTTTGACCAATACCCTGTGTGGTGGTGTTGGGTTTGACTCGGTCCTGTGTGGTGGTGTTGGGTTTGACCAATACCTTGTGTGGTGGTGTTGTGTTGGGTTTGACCAATACCCTGTGTGGTGGTGTTGGGTTTGACCAATACCCTGTGTGGGGGTGTTGGGTTTGACCAATACCCTGTGTGGTGGTGTTGGGTTTGACCAATACCCTGTGTGGGGGTGTTGGGTTTGACCAATACCCTGTGTGGTGGTGTTGGGTTTGACCAATACCCTGTGTGGGGGTGTTGGGTTTGACTCGGACCTGTGTGGTGGTGTTGGGTTTGACTCGGTCCTGTGTGGGGGTGTTGGGTTTGACCAATACCCTGTGTGGTGGTGTTGGGTTTGACTCGGTCCTGTGTGGTGGTGTTGGGTTTGACCAATACCCTGTGTGGTGGTGTTGGGTTTGACTCGGACCTGTGTGGTGGTGTTGGGTTTGACTCGGTCCTGTGTGGGGGTGTTGGGTTTGACCAATACCCTGTGTGGTGGTGTTGGGTTTGACTCGGTCCTGTGTGGTGGTGTTGGGTTTGACCAATACCCTGTGTGGTGGTGTTGGGTTTGACTCGGTCCTGTGTGGGGGTGTTGGGTTTGACCAATACCCTGTGTGGTGGTGTTGGGTTTGACTCGGTCCTGTGTGGGGGTGTTGGGTTTGACTCGGTCCTGTGTGGTGGTGTTGGGTTTGACCAACACCCTGTGTGGTGGTGTTGGGTTTGACTCGGTCCTGTTAATGTTGTGTCCTTCCCCAGGTGTGAGCTGCGACGCGTGTTTGAAAGGTAACTTTCGGGGGCGGCGGTACAAGTGTTTAATTTGCTACGACTACGACCTGTGTGCCTCGTGCTACGAGGGCGGCGCCACGACCACCAGACACACTGCAGAGCACGCCGTGCAGTGTATACTAACCAGGGTCGACTACGGTGAGTACACACACACACACACGCACACACACACTTGCATATAAACCACAGACACACAACTACAGTGGGGCAAAAAAGTATTTAGTCAGCCACCAATTGTGCAAGTTCTCCCACTTAAAAAGATGAGAGAGGCCTGTAATTTTCATCATAGGTACACTTCAACTATGACAGACAAAATGAGGGAAAAAATCCAGAAAATCACATTGTAGGATTTTTAATGTATTTATTTGCAAATTATGGTGGAAAATAAGTATTTGGTCTGCTGTTCCATCCTATCTCCTCCTCCCTAACCTCTGCTGTTCCATCCTGTCTCCTCCTCCCTAACCTCTGCTGTTCCATCCTGTCTCCTCCTCCCTAACCTCTGCTGTTCCATCCTGTCTCCTCCTCCCTAACCTCTGCTGTTCCATCCTGTCTCCTCCTCCCTAACCTCTGCTGTTCCATCCTGTCTCCTCCTCCCTAAGCTCTGCTGTTCCATCCTGTCTCCTCCTCCCTAAGCTCTGCTTTTCCATCCTGTCTCCTCCTCCCTAATCTCTGCTGTTCCATACTGTCTCCTCCTCCCTAAGCTCTGCTTTTCCATCCTGTCTCCTCCTCCCTAAGCTCTGCTGTTCCATCCTGTCTCCTCCTCCCTAACCTCTGCTGTTCCATCCTGTCTCCTCCTCCCTAACCTCTGCTGTTCCATCCTGTCTCCTCCTCCCTAACCTCTGCTGTTCCATCCTGTCTCCTCCTCCCTAAACTCTGCTGTTCCATCCTGTCTCCTCCTCCCTAAGCTCTGCTGTTCCATCCTGTCTCCTCCTCCCTAAGCTCTGCTGTTCCATACTGTCTCCTCCTCCCTAAGCTCTGCTGTTCCATACTGTCTCCTCCTCCCTAAGCTCTGCTGTTCCATACTGTCTCCTCCCCCCTAAGCTCTGCTGTTCCATACTGTCTCCTCCCCCCTAAGCTCTGCTGTTCCATACTGTCTCCTCCCCCCTAAGCTCTGCTGTTCCATACTGTCTCCTCCCCCCTAAGCTCTGCTGTTCCATACTGTCTCCTCCCCCCTAAGCTCTGTTGTTCCATACTGTCTCCTCCTCCCTAAGCTCTGCTGTTCCATCCTGTCTCCTCCTCCCCCTAAGCTCTGCTGTTCCATACTGTCTAACCCTGTCTCCTACTCCCTATCCTCTGCTGTTCCATCCTGTCTCCTCCCCCCTAAGCTCTGTTGTTCCATACTGTCTCCTCCCCCCTAAGCTCTGCTGTCCATCCTGTCTCCTCCCCCCTAAACTCTGCTGTTCCATACGGTCTAACCCTGTCTCCTACTCCCTATCCTCTGCTGTTCCATACTGTCTCCTCCCTAAACTCTGCTGTTCCATACTGTCTCCTACTTCCTAAGCTCTGCTGTTCCATACTGTCTCCTCCCTAAACTCTGCTGTTCCATCCTGTCGCACTGCTGTTCCATACTGTCTCCTCCTCCCTAAGCTCTGCTGTTCAATCCTGTCTCCTCCTCCCTGAGCTCTGCTGTTCCATACTGTCTCCTCTCTAAGCTCTGCTGTTCCATACTGTCTCCTCCTCCCTAAGCTCTGCTGTTCCATCCTGTCTCCTCCTCCCTAACCTCTGCTGTTCCATCCTGTCTCCTCCTCCCTAACCTCTGCTGTTCCATCCTGTCTCCTCCTCCCTAACCTCTGCTGTTCCATCCTGTCTCCTCCTCCCTAACCTCTGCTGTTTCCGTCCTGTCTCCTCCTCCCTAACCTCTGCTGTTCCGTCCTGTCTCCTCCTCCCTAACCTCTGCTGTTCCGTCCTGTCTCCTCCTCCCTAACCTCTGCTGTTCCGTCCTGTCTCCTCCTCCCTAACCTCTGCTGTTCCGTCCTGTCTCCTCCTCCCTAACCTCTGCTGTTCCGTCCTGTCTCCTCCTCCCTAACCTCTGCTGTTCCATCCTGTCTCCTCCTCCCTAACCTCTGCTGTTCCATCCTGTCGCCTCCTCCCTAACCTCTGCTGTTCCATCCTGTCTCCTCCTCCCTAACCTCTGCTGTTCCATCCTGTCTCCTCCTCCCTATCCTCTGCTGTTCCATCCTGTCTCCTCCTCCCTAACCTCTGCTGTTTCATCCTATCTCCTCCTCCCTATCCTCTGCTGTTCCATCCTGTCTCCTCCTCCCTAACCTCTGCTGTTTCCGTCCTGTCTCCTCCTCCCTAATCTCTGTTGTTCCATACTGTCTCCTCCTCCCTATCCTCTGCTGTTCCATCCTGTCTCCTCCTCCCTATCCTCTGCTGTTCCAGACTGTTCCAGACTGTCTCCTCCTCCCTATCCTCTGCTGTTCCATCCTGTCTCCTCCTCCCTAACCTATGCTGTTCCACCCTGTCTCCTCCTCCCTATCCTCTGCTGTTCCATCCTGTCTCCTCCTCCCTAACCTCTGCTGTTCCATCCTGTCTCCTCCTCCCTAATCTCTGCTGTTCCATACTGTCTCCTCCTCCCTATCCTCTGCTGTTCCATCCCGTCTCCTCCTCCCTATCCTCTGCTGTTCCAGACTGTCTCCTCCTCCCTAACCTCTGCTGTTTCCGTCCTGTCTAACCACGTCCCGGTCCTCTTTTCTTCCAGACCTGTATTATGGGGGAGAGTCCTTCTCGGTGGAGCAGCCCCAGGCTTTCACCTGTCCCTACTGTGGCAGGATGGGCTACACGGAGACTTCTCTACAGGAGCACGTGACTGCAGAGCACACAGAGACCTCCTCAGAGGTGGTGAGTATACACTGAGTGGACAAAACATTAGGAACACCGACTCTTTCCTTCGACACCCTGACCAGTTTAAAGATATGATCCCTTATTGATGTCACTTGTTAAATCCACTTCAATCAGTATAGAAGAAGGGGAGGAGACAGGTTAAAAAAATATATATTTTTAAGCCTGGAGATAATTGAGACATGGATTGTGTAGGTGTGTCATTCATCAGGTGAATGGGTAAGAAAACATATTAAAGTGCCTTTGAACACTTGAATATCTTGGCCATGTACGGTTATAATCTCTACCCGGCACAGCCAGAAGAGGACTGGCCACCCCTCAGAGCCTGGTTCCTCTCTAGGTTTCCTCTAGGTTCTGGCCTTTCTAGTGAGTTTTTCTCTTGCCACCGTGCTTCTACACCTGCATTGCTTGCTGTTTGGGGTTTTAGGCTGGGTTTCTGTACAGCACTTTGAGATATCAGCTGATGTAAAATGGGCTTCATCAATACATTTGATTATGGTAGTAGGTGCCAGGCGCACCGGTTTGTGTCAAGAACTGCAACGCTGCTGGGTTTTTGACGCTCAACAGTTTCCCTGTGTGTATCAAGAATAGTCCACCACCCAAAGGACACCCAGCCAACTTGACACAACTGTGGGAAGCATTGGAGTCAACATGGGCCAGTATCCCTGTGAAACACTCAACATCTTGTAGAGTCCGCGCGCCCCGATGAATTGAGGCTTTTTTTTTTAGGGCAAAAAAGAGGGAAGGTGTTCCTAATGTTTTGTGCACTGTGTATATTACTGTGTATATAAGGACACAGAGACTTCTCTACAGGAACATGTAGCTACAGAGGCTTTTAAAACATTTTTTTTTAAAACCTCAGTTAAAGAACAAATTCTTATTTTCAATGACGGCCTAGGAACAGTGGGTTAACTGGTCTAGGAACAGTGGGTTAACTGGTCTAGGAACAGTGGGTTAACTGGTCTAGGAACAGTGGGTTAACTGGTCTAGGAACAGTGGGTTAACTGGTCTAGGAACAGTGGGTTAACTGGTCTAGGAACAGTGGGGTTAACTGGTCTAGGAACAGTGGGTTAACTGGTCTAGGAACAGTGGGTTAACTGGTCTAGGAACAGTGGGTTAACTGGTCTAGGAACAGTGGGGTTAACTGGCCTGGGAACAGTGGGGTTAACTGGTCTAGGAACAGTGGGTTAACTGGTCTAGGAACAGTGGGTTAACTGGTCTAGGAACAGTGGGGTTAACTGGTCTAGGAACAGTGGGGTTAACTGGTCTAGGAACAGTGGGGTTAACTGGTCTAGGAACAGTGGGGTTAACTGGTCTAGGAACAGTGGGTTAACTGGTCTAGGAACAGTGGGTTAACTGGTCTAGGAACAGTGGGGTTAACTGGTCTAGGAACAGTGGGTTAACTGGTCTAGGAACAGTGGGGTTAACTGGTCTAGGAACAGTGGGGTTAACTGGTCTAGGAACAGTGGGGTTAACTGGTCTAGGAACAGTGGGGTTAACTGGTCTAGGAACAGTGGGTTAACTGGTCTAGGAACAGTGGGGTTAACTGGCCTGGGAACAGTGGGTTAACTGGTCTAGGAACAGTGGGTTAACTGGTCTAGGAACAGTGGGTTAACTGGTCTAGGAACAGTGGGGTTAACTGGTCTAGGAACAGTGGGTTAACTGGTCTAGGAACAGTGGGTTAACTGGTCTAGGAACAGTGGGTTAACTGGTCTAGGAACAGTGGATTAACTGGTCTAGGAACAGTGGGTTAACTGGTCTAGGAACAGTGGGTTAACTGGTCTAGGAACAGTGGGGTTAACTGGTCTAGGAACAGTGGGTTAACTGGTCTAGGAACAGTGGGTTAACTGGTCTAGGAACAGTGGGTTAACTGGTCTAGGAACAGTGGGTTAACTGGTCTAGGAACAGTGGGTTAACTGGTCTAGGAACAGTGGGTTAACTGGTCTAGGAACAGTGGGTTAACTGGTCTAGGAACAGTGGGGTTAACTGGTCTAGGAACAGTGGGTTAACTGGTCTAGGAACAGTGGGTTAACTGGTCTAGGAACAGTGGGTTAACTGGTCTAGGAACAGTGGGGTTAACTGGCCTGGGAACAGTGGGGTTAACTGGTCTAGGAACAGTGGGTTAACTGGTCTAGGAACAGTGGGTTAACTGGTCTAGGAACAGTGGGGTTAACTGGTCTAGGAACAGTGGGGTTAACTGGTCTAGGAACAGTGGGGTTAACTGGTCTAGGAACAGTGGGGTTAACTGGTCTAGGAACAGTGGGTTAACTGGTCTAGGAACAGTGGGTTAACTGGTCTAGGAACAGTGGGGTTAACTGGTCTAGGAACAGTGGGTTAACTGGTCTAGGAACAGTGGGGTTAACTGGTCTAGGAACAGTGGGGTTAACTGGTCTAGGAACAGTGGGGTTAACTGGTCTAGGAACAGTGGGGTTAACTGGTCTAGGAACAGTGGGGTTAACTGGTCTAGGAACAGTGGGTTAACTGGTCTAGGAACAGTGGGGTTAACTGGTCTAGGAACAGTGGGTTAACTGGTCTAGGAACAGTGGGTTAACTGGTCTAGGAACAGTGGGTTAACTGGTCTAGGAACAGTGGGGTTAACTGGTCTAGGAACAGTGGGTTAACTGGTCTAGGAACAGTGGGTTAACTGGTCTAGGAACAGTGGGTTAACTGGTCTAGGAACAGTGGGTTAACTGGTCTGGGAACAGTGGGTTAACTGGTCTAGGAACAGTGGGTTAACTTGTTCAGGGGAAGAACGACAGATTTGTACCTTGTCAGCTTGGGGGTTTGAACTTGCAACCTTCCGGTTACTAGTCTATAACGCTCTAACCACTAGAGAAGTGAACCACTAACCTTTATTGGGGCCCCGGTCTTAGCCATGAAAACTGAAAAGTCTGAGTCTTTAGGTCAATCACTGAGGTAAATCCCTACAGTGGAAAAGAGACATCAGTGTTTTCTCTAGATTATTTCCAGGCGGGAGGGTAGGTGCAAAAATATCCACAAAAAGATCAAGGCCATGTTCAGTAAAACAAAACAGCACCTAAACAGCACCTAAAAAAAAGTCTGGCAGTAAAAGTGTTTTCAAATTCATTTGATGTGGAGTGTGTTCAGATGGTCGTGTGTTCTCTACCAGGGGTTGGAACCCGGTTCATTTGATGTGGAGTGTGTTCAGATGGTCGTGTGTTCTCTACCAGGGGTTGGAACCCGGTCCATTTGATGTGGAGCGTGTTCAGATGGCCGTGTGTTCTCTACCAGGGGTTGGAACCCGGTTCATTTGATGTGGAGCGTGTTCAGATGGTCGTGTGTTCTCTACCAGGGGTTGGAACCCGGTTCATTTGATGTGGAGCGTGTTCAGATGGTCGTGTGTTCTCTACCAGGGGTTGGAACCCGGTTCATTTGATGTGGAGTGTGTTCAGATGGTCGTGTGTTCTCTACCAGGGGTTGGAACCCGGTTCATTTGATGTGAGGCGTGTTCAGATGGTCGTGTGTTCTCTACCAGGGGTTGGAACCCGGTTCATTTGATGTGGAGCGTGTTCAGATGGTCGTGTGTTCTCTACCAGGGGTTGGAACCCGGTTCATTTGATGTGGAGCGTGTTCAGATGGTCGTGTGTTCTCTACCAGGGGTTGGAACCCGGTTCATTTGATGTGGAGTGTGTTCAGATGGTCGTGTGTTCTCTACCAGGGGTTGGAACCCGGTTCATTTGATGTGGAGCGTGTTCAGATGGTCGTGTGTTCTCTACCAGGGGTTGGAACCCGGTTCATTTGATGTGGAGTGTGTTCAGATGGTCGTGTGTTCTCTACCAGGGGTTGGAACCCGGTTCATTTGATGTGGAGTGTGTTCAGATGGCCGTGTGTTCTCTACCAGGGGTTGGAACCCGGTTCATTTGATGTGGAGCGTGTTCAGATGGCCGTGTGTTCTCTACCAGGGGTTGGAACCCGGTTCATTTGATGTGGAGCGTGTTCAGATGGTCGTGTGTTCTCTACCAGGGGTTGGAACCCGGTTCATTTGATGTGGAGCGTGTTCAGATGGTCGTGTGTTCTCTACCAGGGGTTGGAACCCGGTTCATTTGATGTGGAGCGTGTTCAGATGGTCGTGTGTTCTCTACCAGGGGTTGGAACCCGGTCCATTTGATGTGGAGCGTGTTCAGATGGCCGTGTGTTCTCTACCAGGGGTTGGAACCCGGTTCATTTGATGTGGAGCGTGTTCAGATGGTCGTGTGTTCTCTACCAGGGGTTGGAACCCGGTTCATTTGATGTGGAGCGTGTTCAGATGGTCGTGTGTTCTCTACCAGGGGTTGGAACCCGGTTCATTTGATGTGGAGCGTGTTCAGATGGTCGTGTGTTCTCTACCAGGGGTTGGAACCCGGTTCATTTGATGTGGAGCGTGTTCAGATGGTCGTGTGTTCTCTACCAGGGGTTGGAACCCGGTTCATTTGATGTGGAGCGTGTTCAGATGGTCGTGTGTTCTCTACCAGGGGTTGGAACCCGGTTCATTTGATGTGGAGTGTGTTCAGATGGTCGTGTGTTCTCTACCAGGGGTTGGAACCCGGTTCATTTGATGTGAGGCGTGTTCAGATGGTCGTGTGTTGGAGTGTGTTCTGGTCTGTGTTCTCTACCAGGGGTTGGAACCCGGTTCATTTGATGTGGAGCGTGTTCAGATGGTCGTGTGTTCTCTACCAGGGGTTGGAACCCGGTTCATTTGATGTGGAGTGTGTTCAGATGGTCGTGTGTTCTCTACCAGGGGTTGGAACCCGGTTCATTTGATGTGGAGCGTGTTCAGATGGTCGTGTGTTCTCTACCAGGGGTTGGAACCCGGTTCATTTGATGTGGAGTGTGTTCAGATGGTCGTGTGTTCTCTACCAGGGGTTGGAACCCGGTTCATTTGATGTGGAGCGTGTTCAGATGGTCGTGTGTTCTCTACCAGGGGTTGGAACCCGGTTCATTTGATGTGGAGCGTGTTCAGATGGTCGTGTGTTCTCTACCAGGGGTTGGAACCCGGTTCATTTGATGTGAGGCGTGTTCAGATGGCCGTGTGTTCTCTACCAGGGGTTGGAACCCGGTTCATTTGATGTGGAGTGTGTTCAGATGGTCGTGTGTTCTCTACCAGGGGTTGGAACCCGGTTCATTTGATGTGGAGCGTGTTCAGATGGTCGTGTGTTCTCTACCAGGGGTTGGAACCCGGTTTTGATGTGGAGCAGATGGTCGTGTGATGTGATGTGGAGCGTGTTCAGATGGTCGTGTGTTCTCTACCAGGGGTTGGAACCCGGTTCATTTGATGTGGAGCGTGTTCAGATGGCCGTGTGTTCTCTACCAGGGGTTGGAACCCGGTTCATTTGATGTGGAGTGTGTTCAGATGGTCGTGTGTTCTCTACCAGGGGTTGGAACCCGGTTCATTTGATGTGGAGCGTGTTCAGATGGCCGTGTGTTCTCTACCAGGGGTTGGAACCCGGTTCATTTGATGTGGAGCGTGTTCAGATGGTCGTGTGTTCTCTACCAGGGGTTGGAACCCGGTTCATTTGATGTGGAGCGTGTTCAGATGGTCGTGTGTTCTCTACCAGGGGTTGGAACCCGGTTCATTTGATGTGGAGCGTGTTCAGATGGTCGTGTGTTCTCTACCAGGGGTTGGAACCCGGTTCATTTGATGTGGAGTGTGTTCAGATGGTCGTGTGTTCTCTACCAGGGGTTGGAACCCGGTTCATTTGATGTGAGGCGTGTTCAGATGGTCGTGTGTTCTCTACCAGGGGTTGGAACCCGGTTCATTTGATGTGAGGCGTGTTCAGATGGTCGTGTGTTCTCTACCAGGGGTTGGAACCCGGTTCATTTGATGTGGAGTGTGTTCAGATGGTCGTGTGTTCTCTACCAGGGGTTGGAACCCGGTTCATTTGATGTGAGGCGTGTTCAGATGGCCGTGTGTTCTCTACCAGGGGTTGGAACCCGGTTCATTTGATGTGGAGTGTGTTCAGATGGTCGTGTGTTCTCTACCAGGGGTTGGAACCCGGTTCATTTGATGTGGAGCGTGTTCAGATGGCCGTGTGTTCTCTACCAGGGGTTGGAACCCGGTTCATTTGATGTGGAGCGTGTTCAGATGGTCGTGTGTTCTCTACCAGGGGTTGGAACCCGGTTCATTTGATGTGGAGCGTGTTCAGATGGTCGTGTGTTCTCTACCAGGGGTTGGAACCCGGTTCATTTGATGTGGAGCGTGTTCAGATGGTCGTGTGTTCTCTACCAGGGGTTGGAACCCGGTTCATTTGATGTGGAGCGTGTTCAGATGGTCGTGTGTTGTTCTCTACCAGGGGTTGGAACCCGGTTCATTTGATGTGGAGCGTGTTCAGATGGTCGTGTGTTCTCTACCAGGGGTTGGAACCCGGTTCATTTGATGTGGAGCGTGTTCAGATGGTCGTGTGTTCTCTACCAGGGGTTGGAACCCGGTTCATTTGATGTGGAGCGTGTTCAGATGGTCGTGTGTTCTCTACCAGGGGTTGGAACCCGGTTCATTTGATGTGGAGCGTGTTCAGATGGTCGTGTGTTCTCTACCAGGGGTTGGAACCCGGTTCATTTGATGTGGAGCGTGTTCGTGTTCAGATGGTGGAGCGTGTTCAGATGGTCGTGTGTTCTCTACCAGGGGTTGGAACCCGGTTCATTTGATGTGGAGCGTGTTCAGATGGTCGTGTGTTCTCTACCAGGGGTTGGAACCCGGTTCATTTGATGTGGAGCGTGTTCAGATGGTCGTGTGTTCTCTACCAGGGGTTGGAACCCGGTTCATTTGATGTGGAGCGTGTTCAGATGGTCGTGTGTTCTCTACCAGGGGTTGGAACCCGGTTCATTTGATGTGGAGCGTGTTCAGATGGTCGTGTGTTCTCTACCAGGGGTTGGAACCCGGTTCATTTGATGTGGAGCGTGTTCAGATGGTCGTGTGTTCTCTACCAGGGGTTGGAACCCGGTTCATTTGATGTGGAGCGTGTTCAGATGGTCGTGTGTTCTCTACCAGGGGTTGGAACCCGGTTCATTTGATGTGGAGCGTGTTCAGATGGTCGTGTGTTCTCTACCAGGGGTTGGAACCCGGTTCATTTGATGTGGAGCGTGTTCAGATGGTCGTGTGTTCTCTACCAGGGGTTGGAACCCGGTTCATTTGATGTGGAGCGTGTTCAGATGGTCGTGTGTTCTCTACCAGGGGTTGGAACCCGGTTCATTTGATGTGGAGCGTGTTCAGATGGTCGTGTGTTCTCTACCAGGGGTTGGAACCCGGTTCATTTGATGTGGAGCGTGTTCAGATGGTCGTGTGTTCTCTACCAGGGGTTGGAACCCGGTTCATTTGATGTGGAGCGTGTTCAGATGGTCGTGTGTTCTCTACCAGGGGTTGGAACCCGGTTCATTTGATGTGGAGCGTGTTCAGATGGTCGTGTGTTCTCTACCAGGGGTTGGAACCCGGTTCATTTGATGTGGAGCGTGTTCAGATGGTCGTGTGTTCTCTACCAGGGGTTGGAACCCGGTTCATTTGATGTGGAGCGTGTTCAGATGGTCGTGTGTTCTCTACCAGGGGTTGGAACCCGGTTCATTTGATGTGGAGCGTGTTCAGATGGTCGTGTGTTCTCTACCAGGGGTTGGAACCCGGTTCATTTGATGTGGAGCGTGTTCAGATGGTCGTGTGTTCTCTACCAGGGGTTGGAACCCGGTTCATTTGATGTGGAGCGTGTTCAGATGGTCGTGTGTTCTCTACCAGGGGTTGGAACCCGGTTCATTTGATGTGGAGCGTGTTCAGATGGTCGTGTGTTCTCTACCAGGGGTTGGAACCCGGTTCATTTGATGTGGAGCGTGTTCAGATGGTCGTGTGTTCTCTACCAGGGGTTGGAACCCGGTTCATTTGATGTGGAGCGTGTTCAGATGGTCGTGTGTTCTCTACCAGGGGTTGGAACCCGGTTCATTTGATGTGAGGCGTGTTCAGATGGCCGTGTGTTCTCTACCAGGGGTTGGAACCCGGTTCATTTGATGTGGAGCGTGTTCAGATGGTCGTGTGTTCTCTACCAGGGGTTGGAACCCGGTTCATTTGATGTGGAGCGTGTTCAGATGGTCGTGTGTTCTCTACCAGGGGTTGGAACCCGGTTCATTTGATGTGGAGTGTGTTCAGATGGTCGTGTGTTCTCTACCAGGGGTTGGAACCCGGTTCATTTGATGTGGAGCGTGTTCAGATGGTCGTGTGTTCTCTACCAGGGGTTGGAACCCGGTTCATTTGATGTGGAGCGTGTTCAGATGGCCGTGTGTTCTCTACCAGGGGTTGGAACCCGGTTCATTTGATGTGGAGCGTGTTCAGATGGCCGTGTGTTCTCTACCAGGGGTTGGAACCCGGTTCATTTGATGTGGAGCGTGTTCAGATGGTCGTGTGTTCTCTACCAGGGGTTGGAACCCGGTT
Source organism: Oncorhynchus clarkii lewisi (assembly GCF_045791955.1). Lineage (NCBI taxonomy): Eukaryota > Metazoa > Chordata > Actinopteri > Salmoniformes > Salmonidae > Oncorhynchus > Oncorhynchus clarkii. Next base: position 5,039,551 of record NC_092152.1, on the reverse strand, counting down.
CATTTGATGTGGAGCGTGTTCAGATGGTCGTGTGTTCTCTACCAGGGGTTGGAACCCGGTTCATTTGATGTGGAGCGTGTTCAGATGGCCGTGTGTTCTCTACCAGGGGTTGGAACCCGGTTCATTTGATGTGGAGCGTGTTCAGATGGTCGTGTGTTCTCTACCAGGGGTTGGAACCCGGTTCATTTGATGTGGAGCGTGTTCAGATGGCCGTGTGTTCTCTACCAGGGGTTGGAACCCGGTTCATTTGATGTGGAGCGTGTTCAGATGGTCGTGTGTTCTCTACCAGGGGTTGGAACCCGGTTCATTTGATGTGGAGCGTGTTCAGATGGTCGTGTGTTCTCTACCAGGGGTTGGAACCCGGTTCATTTGATGTGGAGTGTGTTCAGATGGCCGTGTGTTCTTTACCAGGGGTTGGAACCCGGTCCATTTGATGTGGAGCGTGTTCAGATGGTCGTGTGTTCTCTATCAGGGGTTGGAACCCGGTCCATTTGATGTGGAGCGTGTTCAGATGGTCGTGTGTTCTCTCCAGGGGTTGGAACCCGGTTCATTTGATGTGAAGCGTGTTCAGATGGTCGTGTGTTCTCTCCAGGGGTTGGAACCCGGTTCATTTGATGTGGAGCGTGTTCAGATGGCCGTGTGTTCTCGCCAGGGGTTGGAACCCGGTTCATTTGATGTGGAGCGTGTTCAGATGGTCGTGTGTTCTCTACCAGGGGTTGGAACCCGGTTCATTTGATGTGGAGCGTGTTCAGATGGTCGTGTGTTCTCTCCAGGGGTTGGAACCCGGTTAATTTGACGTGGAGCGTGTTCAGATGGTCGTGTGTTCTCTCCAGGGGTTGGAACCCGGTTCATTTGATGTGGAGCGTGTTCAGATGGTCGTGTGTTCTCTACCAGGGGTTAGAACCCGGTTCATTTGATGTGGAGCGTGTTCAGATGGCCGTGTGTTCTCTCCCGGGGTTGGAACCCGGTTCATTTGATGTGGAGCGTGTTCAGATGGTCGTGTGTTCTCTACCAGGGGTTGGAACCCGGTTCGTGGAACAGAACCAAAAGAGTAAATATTTGAGGAACAAAATCAAACTCGTTAAGGAAAGTGATCTAGAACCCCTGGAGAGAACACACGACCATCTGAACACGCTCCACGTAAATTTACGTTACGGGTGTTTAAAAAAAAATATATATATATTTTTTTTTCAACCAAAAAACACAAGAGTGAGGGCTTTGCATAGACACTTGTCACTCAAACCTATTCCAATGCCTGCCTGTTGGCTGATAATTTTTGTCTGGGTGTGCACGATAGGGCTGACCCCAATTAGTCGACTGGTCGACCAAGATTTTGTTGTTGTTGAGCACTAGCAAATATATATAAACGCAGCAACAAAAAAGAAACGTCCCCTTTTCAGGACCCTGTCTTTCAAAGATAATTCGGAAAAATCTAAATGACTTTACAAATCTTCATTGTAAAGGGTTTAAACACTGTTCCCCATGCTTGTTCAATGAACTATAAACAATGAATGAACATGCACCTGTGGAACGGTCGTTAAGACACTAACAGCTTGACGGTAGGCAATTAAGGTCACAGTTATGAAAACTTAGGACACTAAAGAGGCCTTTCTACAGACTGAAAAAGACACACAAAAAAAGATGCCCAGGGTCCCTGCTCATCTTCGTGAACGTGCCTTAGGAATGCTGCAAGGAGGCATGAGGACTGCAGTTGTGGGCAATAAATTGTAATGTCCATTAGGGCTGAGTGATAAATCAATATCAATAATTAGAGGTGATTACTTCCCTCCAATAACGATAAAAAAAAGTGTAGATTTATTTTTGATAATATCGATATAGAATAATTCGGTACAGCAGTCCATTTCACCCCTGTGACGCAACAGGAACGTGCAGAGAAGTGACACTATGCACGTGGAGAGGTACACGCCCACTAAACACCACTTAGCACCTCGAGTAGCCACTATTAACCACGAAACATTTGTGATGTAGGTGAAAACAGTGGCAGTGAAAGCCATGGAGCAGCTTCCAACCAAGAAATCATTGATATTAAAAGGGTTAAACGGTTTCAGTCATATTATGCATTGCATTGCTAGGGACATTGGTAAGGATCAATTAGCACTGTCGAAAAGGAAGGTTAAGAGGCTTATCAATTTAATTGACCCCAGGTACGTGCTCCTTGGCCTCCTTTATTTAACTAGGCAAGTCAGTTAAGTTGACAGCCTATCGGGGAACAGTGGGTTAACTGCCTTGTTCAGGGGGTAGAACGACAGATTTTTACCTTTCTGTTACTGGCCCAACGGTCTAACCACTAGGTTACCTGCCGCCTCTACACTCTAACCACTAGGCTACCTGCCTCCTCTACACTCTAACCACTAGGCTACCCTGCAGCCTCTACACTCTAACCACTAGGCTACCTGCCTCCTCTACACTCTAACCACTAGGCTACCCTGCCGCCTCTACACTCTAACCACTAGACTACCTGCCTCCTCTACACTCTAACCACTAGGCTACCTGCCTCCTCTACACTCTAACCACTAGGCTACCCTGCCTCCTCTACACTCTAACCACTAGGTTACCTGCTGCCTCTACGCTCTAACCACTAGGCTACCTGCCTCCTCTACACTAACCACTAGGCTACCCTGCCGCCTCTACACTCTAACCACTAGGCTACCCTGCTGCCTCTACACTCTAACCACTAGGCTACCCTACCGCCTCTACACTCTAACCACTAGGCTACCTGCCTCCTCTACACTCTAACCACTAGGCTACCCTGCCTCCTCTACGCTCTAACCACTAGGCTACCTGCCCCCTCTACACTCTAACCACTAGACTACCCTGCCTCCTCTACACTCTAACCACTAGGCTACCTTGCCGCATCTACACTCTAACCACTAGGCTACCCTGCCGCCTCTACGCTCTAACCACTAGGTTACCTGCCGCCTCTACACTCTAACCACTAGGTTACCTGCCGCCTCTACGCTCTAACCACTAGGCTACCTGCCGCCTCTACGCTCTAACCACTAGGCTACCTGCCCCCTCTACACTCTAACCACTAGGCTACCCTGCCTCCTCTACACTCTAACCTCTAGGCTACCTGCCTCCTCTACATTCTAACCACTAGGCTACCTGCCTCCTCTACGCTCTAACCTCTAGGCTACCTGGCGCCTCTACACTCTAACCGCTAGGCTACCTGCCGCCTCTACACTCTAACCACTAGGCTACCTGCCTCCTCTACATTCTAACCACTAGGCTACCTGCCTCCTCTACACTCTAACCACTAGGCTACCTGCCTCCTCTACACTCTAACCACTAAGCTACCTGCCGCCCCTACGCTCTAACCCCTAGGCTACCTGCCCCCTCTACACTCTAACCACTAGGCTACCTGCCGCCTCTACACTCTAACCACTAGGCTACCTGCCACCTCTACACTCTAACCACTAGGCTACCTGCCACCTCTACACTCTAACCAATAGGCTACCCTGGCGCCTCTACACTCTAACCACTAGGCTACCTGGCGCCTCCACACTCTAACCACTAGGCTACCTGCCGCCTCTACACTCTAACCACTAGGCTATTCTGCCGCCTCTACACTCTAACCACTAGGCTACCTGCCTCCTCTACACTCTAACCATTAGGCTACCTGCCACCCCTACACTCTAACCACTAGGCTACCCTGCCACCTCTACACTCTAACCAATAGGCTACCCTGGCGCCTCTACACTCTAACCACTAGGCTACCTGCCACCCCTACACTCTAACCACTAGGCTACCCTGCAGCCTGAACTTGATAGAAGCTGCTCCTCTGGAGGTATAACTCATCTAGCGCCCTACACTTGTCTGTCCAACGCATGTAAACAGCTTGCCCAGTCCACGGCCCAGTCCACGGCCCAGTCCACGGCCCAGTCCACTGCCCAGTCCACGGCAAGCTGCTCTATCCGCACTGATTGATAGATCACTTTAATGTTGAGGCAAATGTAAAAAAATATAATAAAAAAGGAATTATATAAACATGACTTTTCGGTTAAGAACATTTTATTTTGCTGGTCAGACAGTGGAATGAACGATTGGAAAATAATTTTGGTTCCAACCCTTGGTTCTCTCTCTCTCTCTCTCTCTCTCTCTCTCTCTCTCTCCCTCTCCAATTTTGGTTCCAACCCTTGGTTCTCTCTCTCTCTCTCTCTCTCTCTCCCTCTCCAATTTTGGTTCCAACCCTTGGTTCTCTCTCTCTCCCTCTCCAATTTTGGTTCCAACCCTTGGTTTTCTCTCTCTCTCTCTCTCCCTCTCCAATTTTGGTTCCAACCCTTGGTTCTCTCTCTCTCTCTCTCTCTCTCTCTCTCCCTCTCCAATTTTGGTTCCAACCCTTGGTTCTCTCTCTCTCTCTCTCTCTCCCTCTCCAATTTTGGTTCCAACCCTTGGTTCTCTCTCTCTCTCTCCAGATCTGTCCCATATGTGCTGTGCTGCCTGGCGGAGACCCTAATCACGTGACGGGCGACTTCGCTGCTCATCTCACACTTGAACACAGAGCACCCAGAGACTTGATATCCTTTACCCTCAGGGTCTTTCCCAATAGGCACACTACCGTTCTTTGAGCATGAATGAGTCCAAATCAAAGTATGCAAAAAGGGAGGCCTTTCTTGGGATGCGTACTTCGCTTGTAAATATTTTCGAAAGCGTGCGTCAACGCTTCAATGAAAAGGACGTAAAGACGATGTAATGCAATATTTCTCTAAAATCGGTGGCGAAAATTGTTTGGGCTGAAGAGAGAAAATAAACGGACTTTGCCTCTTCACATCTCATATCTTGCCTGACTACAATATTAATATTCTATCTTGATATGTTAATAAATACATGGTGTTTCATTTTGGCTTGTTTACCTGCCTATAATACCCACTGATGTGTGTAGATCACAACCCCATAGTAAGTCAATAGGGCTAGCTAGCCATTAAGAATTGGTTGATTCTCGCGTCCCACTGGCGTGTAGATCACAACCCCATAGTAAGTCAATAGGGCTAGCTAGCCATTAAGAATTGGTCGATTCTCGCGTCCCGACTCCCGCTCTTTCACTACAAAAAAATATAATCTGACAGAGAGGATGGCGACCAGTGATATCAGCAAACCACAACTGAACTCTAGTCTAGTGGGAAGATGTGTCTATACTGAACAAAAAAGTATAAATGCAACAATTTCATAAGGATATCAGTCAATTGAAATAAATTCATTAGGCACTAATCTATGGATTTCACCTGACTGGGAATACAGATATGCATGTGTTGCTCAAGGACACCTTAAAAAAAAAAACATGGGCCTCATCTCGTCACGTTATCTCTGTGCCATTGATTAAAATGAAACTGTTTGTTGTCCGTAGCTTATGCCTGCCCCATACTATAACTGCATCGCCACAACGGGGCGCTCTGTTCACAACGTTGACATCAGCAATATACACGTGGTCTGTGGTTGTGAGGCATGTTGGACCTACTGTCAAATTCTCAAAAAAAATATATATATATTGGAGGCGGCTTATGGTAGAGAAATGAACATTCAATTCTCTGGCAACAGCTCTGGTGGACATTCTTGTAGTCAGCATGCCAATTGCATTCTGTTGTGTGACACAACTGTACATTTTAGTGGCCTTTAAAAAATGTTTTGTCCCCAACACAAGGTGCACCTGTGTAATCAGCTTCTTGATATGACACAACCGGCCGATGGATGGATTATCTAATGAGTAGTTAGTAGTTAATAGCCAATGAGAAATGATCACCAACAGGGATGTAAATAAATCTGGGCACAATATTGAGAGAAATAATATTTTTGTGTGGAACATTTCTGGGATCTTTTTATTTACATGTTGTGTATATTCATGACGTGCCCTTGATGTTCCTTGACGGTGTTGCTCCACGATGAGTCGAGCGGTGTGCGGCACGTGCGTAGGATGATCCACCCGGGTCGGGGTCTAGGGGGGCCGAGGGCCCGTCGATCCAACATGCACTTCACCTCGTCAACCTCCGGGGGGAGCTCTACTACACAGAGCTCCAACTACAACAGGGAGGCCATGGATCCTATAGGAGGTAGGATGGGGACGGCTGGTTTGGAGATGACACCGCCTAATGCAGAAGTCTGTTCTACGAAATATATTTACAGAGCCTTCGGAAACTATTCACACCCCTGGACATTTTTTTTCCACATTTTGTTACATTAGACTGATTTAAAAAAAAAATGGATTGAATCACTGGTCTACCCACAATACACCATACTGTGAAAGTGGAATTATGATTTTAGACATTTTTTTTTTTTTTACAAATGAAAAACTGAAATGTCTTGCGTCAATAAGTATTCAATTCCTTTGTTATGGTAAATTAGTTCAGGAGGAAACATTTGCTTAACAATTTAACATATTGCAGAGTGAGTCCATGCAACACAAGTGTGTAACATGATTTATTTTTTTATGACTACCTCATCTCTGTACCCCCACACATACAATTATTTGGACGGTCTCTGTCAAGTAGTGAATTTCAAACATATTCAACCACAAAGACCAGAGTTTCCCAATGCTTCGCAAAGAAGGGCACCTATTGGTAGATGGGCAAAAAAACAAACATTGAATATCCCTTTGAGCATAGTGAAGTTATTAATTACACTTTGGATGGTGTATCAATACACTCAGTCACTACAAAGATACAGGCGTCCTTCCTAACTCAGTTGCCGGAGAGGAAGGAAACCCCTCAGGCATATCACCATGATGCCAACGGTGACTTTAAAACAGAGTTGAATGGCTGTGATAGGAGAAAACTGAGGGTGGATCAACGACATTGTAGTTACTCCACAATACTAACCTAAATGACAGAGTGAAAAGAAGGAAGCCTGAACAGAATACAAATATTCCAAAACATTTTGACAGAGAAACTAACTATGTCCTGAATACAAAGCGTTATGTTTGGGGCAAACACAACACATGGCCGAGTACCACTCTTCATATTTTCAAGAATGGCGGTGGCTGCATCATGTTATGGGTATGCTCATCGGGAAGGACTAGGGAGTTTTTTTTAACAATAACCCAACTTTTCAAACAGACACTAAAACACAAGGCTAACCAAGACGACATTGAATGTTCCTGAGTGGCCTAGTTAGTTTTGACTTTAAAAAAAAAAAAAAAAAATTGGCTTAAATCTACGGCCAGACTTGAAAATGGCTGTGACTTCCCCCCCTTTCTCTGCCGATAACTACTTTAAAATGTACGGTACATTCGGAAAGTATTCAGACACGTTGACTTTTTCCACATTTTATGTTAGTTACAGCCTTATTCTAAAATGGATTAAAGGAAATGTTTTCATTCTAAAACACACAATACCCCATAATGACATCACAATACCCCACGATGACATCACAATACCCCACGATGACATCACAATACCCCACAATGACATCACAATACCCCACAATGACAAAGCAAAAACAGGTTTTACATTTTTTTTGCACATTTATTAAAAATAAACTGAAATACATTATTTACTTAAGTATTCAGACCTTTTGCTATGAAACTTGAAATTGAGCTCCGGTGCATCCTGTTTCCATTGATCATCCTTGAGATGTTTCTACACCTTGATTGGAGTCCACCTGTGGTAAATTCAATTGATTGGACATGATTTGGAATGGCACGCAGCTAGGACTTTGGCGGTCACGGTTATTGTAAAGCAAAACACTGTCTGTCTCATGGTAATTGACTGTTATTCAACAAACACATGTAGCATCTCCTGGCTTCCACACATAGCCAACATGCCATTTTAAAAAGTCTAATAAATCCATGTAATATAGCCATTATTTATTTTAGACAGGTCTAAAGAAGCATGATTTGAAGAAAATATAGTATTTCCGAATAAAAGAATAGCATACTCTGAGTTGTCCTTATGTTATGTCCTGATGTGGCTATGCCAAATGGCTTTGGGGCGGCAGCGTAGCCAAGTGGTTAGCGCGTTGGACTAGTAACCAAAATGTTGCAATATCAAATCCCCGAGCTGACAAGGTACAAATCTGTTGTTCTGCCCCTGAACAGGCAGTTAACCCACTGTTCCTAGGCCTTCATTGAAAATAAGAATTTGTTCTTAACTGACTTACCTAGTTAAATAAAGGTAAAATGTTTTTTGAAAGTCACGCACTGCTTATGTATGATATCAGTTACGCCCCTTGTAAAGCAGATTAATTAATGTGCTTAAATTAAGAAGTTATTTGGCCACTTTAGTTGTGATAAACCTTATTAAAACATATAGGCCTATGGGCTAGGCTACATGAGTTGTGATACTAACCTTATTAAAACATATAGGCCTATGGGCTAGGCTACATGAGGTGTGATACTAACCTTATTAAAACATATAGGCCTATGGGCTAGGCTACATGAGTTGTGATACTAACCTTATTAAAACATATAGGCCTATGGGCTAGGCTACATGAGTTGTGATACTAACCTTATTAAAACATATAGGCCTATGGGCTAGGCTACATGAGGTGTGATACTAACCTTATTAAAACATATAGGCCTATGGGCCAGGCTACATGAGTTGTGATACTATGATTAGAAAAAGTTGCCAAAAAAAGTCAGTTTCTTGCCTTAAATTGGGGATCATTCACTAGTGATGGGCTAATATTGTCACTCATCACACTATTCTTGATTTAATCTTGTCTTTACATATACTAAATAACGTGACATTTAGTTAATTTCGATTGGACCATTAATCATGCACGTGTATCGAAAGAGGGGCAGAGGAAATGCATATATCTATGCACTTAAATAGGAAATGGAGAACGCTTTTCCTATGATTTATTTTCATGCCAGCCAGCTAGGTTATGCTCCTGTTGTAAATCTAAGCAATGTGCTTAATATTAGGAAAGTTGAGAAATACATATATTAAGGTTAGCCTATAGAAAGCTGATGGGAGCCTCCTCTTTTTAAGAGGCCATCACTCCTGTTTTCTCACGCAATTGCATAGGCTATAGAAATGTTGCTCTCGTGAAGTGTTTGATTCGATTTTTGGGCTCCCGAGTGGCCAGCGGTCTTAAGGCACTGCATCTCAGTGCTAGAGGCGTCACTACAGAATCTGGTTAGATTCCAGGCTGCATCACCACCAGCCGTAATTGGGAGTCCCATAGGTCGTGATTGGGAGTCCCATAGGTCGGCGCACAATTGGCCCAGCGTCGTTAGGGTTTGGCCGGGGTAGACCGTCATTGTAAATAAGAATTTGTTCTAAACTGACTTGCCAAGTTAATATAAAAATACATTTTGCATTGATGTCAGAGTGATTAGAGGGAAAATAGAGTGCTGAGTACCAGGCAGTTAGCAAGTTTGGTAGGCTACTAGGTTACGACCAGGAGCAGCATCAGAGCTTGGCGAAGCTTAATTGCCGTGACTAAAGGGTCAAGTGGAATTTGACTGCCTTCATGACTCATGACTGCCGGTGTGGCGGTAATACGGTCACCACAACAGGGCTACATTTCATCACTTTGTAGAGTCCATTTTACAGTAGAAATGGACGCAACCGCTCGAATGCCCGACCGTCCAGTCTTTATTTAGCTGTTCATTACACACACACACACACACACACACACACACACACACAAAAAGTGTGTAACTGCCAAAATAAAGGAAACACCATGTTTTTAGGGCATTGGGCCACCATGAGCCAGAACAGTTTCAATGCGCCTTGGCATACATTATACCAGTGTCTGGAAGTCTTATCTTCTTCCATGAGAAATTCCATCATTTGGTGTTTTTTGTTGTTGATGGGGGTGGAAAAAAATGCTGTCTCAAGGGCCAACTCCAGAATCTCCCATAAGTGTTCAATTTGGTTGAGCTCTGGTGACTGAGATGGCCCAGGACATATAGTTTATGCTCACCAAACCATTCAGTGACCAGTCCTGCTCTGTAGATGGGGGAATTTTCAACCTATGGGGGGTGGGGGGGGGGGGGGGGGGGGCATAGACATGGTAGCCTAAATCATCACCTTTATTTAACCAGTTAGGCTAGTTGAGAACAAATTCTCATTTACAACTGCGACCTGGCCAAGACGAAGCAAAGCAGTGCGACAGAAACAACAACAGAGTGACACATAAACAAGCGTACAGTCAATAACACAATAGGAAAAAAAAGAAAGTCTATATACAGTGTGTCTAAATGGCATGAGGAGGTAAGACAATAAAATAGGCCATGGTAGCAAAATAATGACAAAGTAGCAGATTAACACTGGAGTGATAGAGGTGCAGATGATGACGTGTAAGTAGAAATACTGGTGTGCAAAAGAGCAAAAAAAGTAAATAAAAACAATATGGGGATGAGGTAGATAGACTGGGTGGGCTATTTACAGATGGGCTGTGTACAGCTGCAGCGATCGGTTAGCTGCTCAGATAGCTGATGTTTAAAGTTAGTGAGGGAGATGTAAGTTTCCAACTTCAGCAATTTTTTTTTGTTGTTGTTGCAATTAGTTCCAGTCAATGGCAACAGAGAACTGGGAGGATAGGCGGCCAAAGGAGGTGTTGGCTTTAGGGATGACCAGTGAGATATACCTGCTGGAGCGCGTGCTACGGGTGGGTGTTGTTATCGTGACCAGTGAGCTGAGATAAGGCGGGGCTTTACCTAGCAGAGACTTGTAGATGACCTGGAGCCAGTGGGTCTGGCGACGAATATGTAGCGGGGGCCAGCCGACTAGAGCAGACAGGATGCAGTGGTGGGTGGTGTAAGGCGCTTTGGTAACAAAACGGATGGCACTGTGATAGACTGCATCCAATTTGCTGAGTAGAGTATTGGAAGCTATTTTGTAGATGACATCGCCGAAGTCGAGGATCGGTAGGATAGTCAGTTTTACGAGGGTATGTTTGGAAGCTATTCTATAGATGACAGGATGTCATTGCTTAATTACCTGAAGAACCACACCTGTGCGGAAGCACCTGCTTTCAATGCACTTTGTATCCCTCATTTACTCAAGTGTTTCCATTATTTGGGCCTGTGTATATGTATTTCTGTTCACCCTGCTACATCAGGCGACGGAGATCATTCTTATTGCACATCTGATAATGTACACCATGGATAGCCTATATGCATGGTCCAATGTGTTCATCTGATAATGTACACCATGGATAGCCTATATGCATGGTCCAATATGTTCATCTGATAATGTACACCATGGATAGCCTATATGCATGGTCCAATGTGTTCATCTGATAATGTACACCATGGATAGCCTATATGCATGGTCCAATATGTTCATCTGATAATGTACACCATGGATAGCCTATATGCATGGTCCAATATGTTAATCTGATAATGTACACCATGGATAGCCTATATGCATGGTCCAATGTGTTCATCTGATAATGTACACCATGGATAGCCTATATGCATGGTCCAATATGTTCATCTGATAATGTACACCATGGATAGCCTATATGCATGGTCCAATATGTTCATCTGATAATGTACACCATGGATAGCCTATATGCATGGTCCAATGTGTTCATTTTGGCTCATTTCTGGAGGTAGAAGTTGTATTTTAGATGATGTCGGCGTGCTTTTTATTTTCATACATTTTGGAGTAGGACACACACACACTGGTAGGACACACACACACTGGTAGGACACACACACACACACACACACACACACACTGGTAGGACACACACACACTGGTAGGACACACACACACTGGTAGGACACACACACACTGGTAGGACACACACACACACACTGGTAGGACACACACACACTGGTAGGACACACACACACACATACTGGTAGGACACACACACACTGTTAGGACACACACACAACAGATTCCTAAAAAAGAATATGCACTGTGCAACACACACCCTTAGTACATACCCGCCCCCACCCCCCCCCAATAGACCAGTCAAGACTAACACCCCCCTCCCACCCAAGGCCCTGACAGACCAGTATATCAGTAAAGACAGTGTTCGTGTCGGTGTTGCCATGACACATTCCTTAGTTATCCTAATCCTGTTTTTAATCCCGATTTTAATCCGTTTGGTTCAATGCCTACCACTGCTGTTTTTTAATGGCACCGGCCCAGATAGACTGCCACATGGACAGACAGAAATGACATTTTTATTTAACCCCTTCTTCCTCCCCACGCCTCGCAGAGCTGCTGTCCCAGTTGTCAGGGGTGCGTAGGTCGGCGGGCAGCCAGCTGAGTTCAGGTCCTTCAGCCTCCCAGCTACAGCAGCTCCAGGTAGGTAGTCCATAGGAGGGTCAGCAACCAGAGGGTCGACAGTTCGAATCCCAGAGCCCTCCGGTTGTTGTTATCAGTAGCCTAGAATCTGATGCAATTATTCTGCCATTTATGCCCTTAAGTGAAGCACTTTAACTCTTCATTGTCTTCTACGACTTCTTGTTCATCACTTCCTCCGTCCCCTCTCTTCCAACTTCCTGTCTTCATCTTCTCCTCCTCCTCCCACTTCGGTCTTCTTCGTCCTCATCACTTCGTCCTGTAGATGCAGCTCCAGGTGGATTGGCAGCAGACCCAGGCTACCAGACAGCAGTTGGAGACGGCCCGGGGCACCTCGCAACGCGGCAGCCGCACCTCCAACCACGCAGGGAATCACAACGCCAACCCTGGCTCCAACTTCTTCAACAACCTTAGTCCCAACCCGGAGCAGCAGGAGCCCAAAACACAGAGCAGCACCTCCCAGTTCCTTCTCAACAGGTTGGCAACTGTCTGCTACACTTCATTTATACTAGTTATTCTCTTGAGCGAGAGGCTTGTCTGCCCGTTAGATGTGGGTGATGGATTGTTTTTGTAATAGAGCTCCATTTGTCCCCCCTCCATCCTCCCTCCCCCTCCAGACTGAGTGAGCCGAGGTTGTCAGAGGCGGAACACCAGCTATGTGAGGGCCAGTGGGCGGACCGCTCGCTCTTCGTCACGGAGCTCCTCCTCTCCACCCTGCTGGCCAATCCCGAACACAGCGAAGACGACGACGATCTCCGTGACTACCACGATGCCGTGACGCGAGGCTCGGATGCCTTCGCCGCCTTCGAAGATATGGGCTGCGTGGGGGTCATGACCCTAGACGTGGCTCTGCAGAACCTCAACCTCCGAGAACTGAAGAACGAGCAGCATCCCCCGGCGTTGCCGTAGCCACCACTACAAAGTTGGGGGAGGGGGGGGGAAATTGTCATCTCATCTGTCAACCCCCCACACCACCACCACATTCTATTACAATGTGTACATGACAGGACACAGAATGTGAACGTGAGAGAGCGAGTGTTGTGAGCAAGAGGCAATTGAACAATTTATAATACATCTATATAAATGTTTATGAATGAAAGCGGATAATCAACTCCACATGAAGACGTGTTTGACTGCTTGGCCCCCAGCAGGTGAACGTAGGTCAGATAGATGGGTAGGTATAGCAGCTTGATCATTTATTATCATAGAGTCGTCCACAGACACACAAGAGGACAGACAGACAGTGGGAAGATCTCAATTGCATACTCCTTGTCCCCTATCCCTTAAAACCCAGTGGGTTTTAAGGAGACGTTTTAAGGAGACGTCTTCCCAGATTCTCTCCTCCTACGCCTCTGTGTTCCTGGATATTTATCAAAACCTACTTTGATGGTTTGCCACAACAAACGTTGGCACGTCCAGATTGTTCACCACTGTGTTCCCTCTTCTCAACTACAGTCACTGTTCCATATTAAACTGCTATCACAAATCGGGGAGTCGGGTATCATCGTAGAGATGTTTTAACTCCTATAGGATAGCATATGTGTGTTCGGTCTATGGCTAATCTTCCTAACCTGCTCTGTCAATTATAGGGGGTGTTTTTTAATTTTAATTTTAGTTCTACACAAATGATTCACTCCTCAGAGACTGTTGATTGAATGGTTTAGTTCCTACCACGTGTTTAATATCACTTACGGTGCCATGTGACCTTCTGCTTAATGCCAACTGACCCGTAGCTCAGTTTTTTTGAGTTGCATATCCAGAGAGAAGCTTCATACAGTATGCATAACACTACATAAAGGAGGTAATTAGACATGTTACACAAGAGGACCATAGAAGATCCACAAGACTGGTATAAAAAGGGAGTGTTTTCTTCTAAAAGGCAGGTCTGGAAGTAGGGAGTGTTGTCTTCTAAAAGGCAGGTCTGAAAGTAGGGAGTGTTGTCTTCTAAAAGGTCTGAAAGTAGGGAGTGTTGTCTTCTAAAAGGTCTGAAAGTAGGGAGTGTTGTCTTCTAAAAGGCAGGTCTGAAAGTAGGGAGTGTTGTCTTCTAAAAGGCAGGTCTGAAAGTAGGGAGTGTTGTCTTCTAAAAGGCAGGTCTGAAAGTAGGGAGTGTTGTCTTCTAAAAGGCAGGTCTGAAAGTAGGGAGTGTTGTCTTCTAAAAGGTCTGAAAGTAGGGAGTGTTGTCTTCTAAAAGGCAGGTCTGAAAGTAGGGAGTGTTGTCTTCTAAAAGGCAGGTCTGAAAGTAGGGAGTGTTGTCTTCTAAAAGGCAGGTCTGAAAGTAGGGAGTGTTGTCTTCTAAAAGGCAGGTCTGAAAGTAGGGAGTGTTGTCTTCTAAAAGGTCTGAATGTAGGGAGTGTTGTCTTCTAAAAGGTCTGAAAGTAGGGAGTGTTGTCTTCTAAAAGGTCTGAAAGTAGGGAGTGTTGTCTTCTAAAAGGTCTGAAAGTAGGGAGTGTTGTCTTCTAAAAGGCAGGTCTGAAAGTAGGGAGTGTTGTCTTCTAAAAGGTCTGAAAGTAGGGAGTGTTGTCTTCTAAAAGGCAGGTCTGAAAGTAGGGAGTGTTGTCTTCTAAAAGGCAGGTCTGAAAGTAGGGAGTGTTGTCTTCTAAAAGGCAGGTCTGAAAGTAGGGAGTGTTGTCTTCTAAAAGGCAGGTCTGAAAGTAGGGAGTGTTGTCTTCTAAAAGGCAGGTCTGGAAGTAGTGAGTGTTGTCTTCTAAAAGGCAGGTCTGGAAGTAGGGAGTGTTGTCTTCTAAAAGGTCTGAAAGTAGGGAGTGTTGTCTTCTAAAAGGCAGGTCTGAAAGTAGGGAGTGTTGTCTTCTAAAAGGTCTGAATGTAGGGAGTGTTGTCTTCTAAAAGGTCTGAAAGTAGGGAGTGTTGTCTTCTAAAAGGTCTGAAAGTAGGGAGTGTTGTCTTCTAAAAGGTCTGAAAGTAGGGAGTGTTGTCTTCTAAAAGGCAGGTCTGAAAGTAGGGAGTGTTGTCTTCTAAAAGGTCTGAAAGTAGGGAGTGTTGTCTTCTAAAAGGCAGGTCTGAAAGTAGGGAGTGTTGTCTTCTAAAAGGCAGGTCTGAAAGTAGGGAGTGTTGTCTT
This sequence comes from Oncorhynchus clarkii lewisi, assembly GCF_045791955.1. Taxonomy (NCBI): domain Eukaryota; kingdom Metazoa; phylum Chordata; class Actinopteri; order Salmoniformes; family Salmonidae; genus Oncorhynchus; species Oncorhynchus clarkii. Next base: position 5,024,251 of record NC_092152.1, on the reverse strand, counting down.
CTAAAAGGCAGGTCTGAAAGTAGGGAGTGTTGTCTTCTAAAAGGCAGGTCTGAAAGTAGGGAGTGTTGTCTTCTAAAAGGCAGGTCTGGAAGTAGTGAGTGTTGTCTTCTAAAAGGCAGGTCTGGAAGTAGGGAGTGTTGTCTTCTAAAAGGCAGGTCTGAAAGTAGGGAGTGTTGTCTTCTAAAAGGTCTGAAAGTAGGGAGTGTTGTCTTCTAAAAGGCAGGTCTGAAAGTAGGGAGTGTTGTCTTCTAAAAGGCAGGTCTGAAAGTAGGGAGTGTTGTCTTCTAAAAGGCAGGTCTGAAAGTAGGGAGTGTTGTCTTCTAAAAGGCAGGTCTGAAAGTAGGGAGTGTTGTCTTCTAAAAGGTCTGAAAGTAGGGAGTGTTGTCTTCTAAAAGGCAGGTCTGAAAGTAGGGAGTGTTGTCTTCTAAAAGGCAGGTCTGAAAGTAGGGAGTGTTGTCTTCTAAAAGGCAGGTCTGAAAGTAGGGAGTGTTGTCTTCTAAAAGGCAGGTCTGAAAGTAGGGAGTGTTGTCTTCTAAAAGGTCTGAATGTAGGGAGTGTTGTCTTCTAAAAGGTCTGAAAGTAGGGAGTGTTGTCTTCTAAAAGGTCTGAAAGTAGGGAGTGTTGTCTTCTAAAAGGCAGGTCTGAAAGTAGGGAGTGTTGTCTTCTAAAAGGTCTGAAAGTAGGGAGTGTTGTCTTCTAAAAGGTCTGAATGTAGGGAGTGTTGTCTTCTAAAAGGTCTGAAAGTAGGGAGTGTTGTCTTCTAAAAGGTCTGAAAGTAGGGAGTGTTGTCTTCTAAAAGGTCTGAAAGTAGGGAGTGTTGTCTTCTAAAAGGTCTGAAAGTAGGGAGTGTTGTCTTCTAAAAGGCAGGTCTGAAAGTAGGGAGTGTTGTCTTCTAAAAGGTCTGAAAGTAGGGAGTGTTGTCTTCTAAAAGGCAGGTCTGAAAGTAGGGAGTGTTGTCTTCTAAAAGGCAGGTCTGAAAGTAGGGAGTGTTGTCTTCTAAAAGGCAGGTCTGAAAGTAGGGAGTGTTGTCTTCTAAAAGGCAGGTCTGAAAGTAGGGAGTGTTGTCTTCTAAAAGGCAGGTCTGGAAGTAGTGAGTGTTGTCTTCTAAAAGGCAGGTCTGGAAGTAGGGAGTGTTGTCTTCTAAAAGGTCTGAAAGTAGGGAGTGTTGTCTTCTAAAAGGCAGGTCTGAAAGTAGGGAGTGTTGTCTTCTAAAAGGTCTGAATGTAGGGAGTGTTGTCTTCTAAAAGGTCTGAAAGTAGGGAGTGTTGTCTTCTAAAAGGTCTGAAAGTAGGGAGTGTTGTCTTCTAAAAGGTCTGAAAGTAGGGAGTGTTGTCTTCTAAAAGGCAGGTCTGAAAGTAGGGAGTGTTGTCTTCTAAAAGGTCTGAAAGTAGGGAGTGTTGTCTTCTAAAAGGCAGGTCTGAAAGTAGGGAGTGTTGTCTTCTAAAAGGCAGGTCTGAAAGTAGGGAGTGTTGTCTTCTAAAAGGCAGGTCTGAAAGTAGGGAGTGTTGTCTTCTAAAAGGCAGGTCTGAAAGTAGGGAGTGTTGTCTTCTAAAAGGCAGGTCTGGTAGTAGTGAGTGTTGTCTTCTAAAAGGCAGGTCTGGAAGTAGGGAGTGTTGTCTTCTAAAAGGTCTGAAAGTAGGGAGTGTTGTCTTCTAAAAGGCAGGTCTGAAAGTAGGGAGTGTTGTCTTCTAAAAGGTCTGAATGTAGGGAGTGTTGTCTTCTAAAAGGTCTGAAAGTAGGGAGTGTTGTCTTCTAAAAGGTCTGAAAGTAGGGAGTGTTGTCTTCTAAAAGGTCTGAAAGTAGGGAGTGTTGTCTTCTAAAAGGCAGGTCTGAAAGTAGGGAGTGTTGTCTTCTAAAAGGTCTGAAAGTAGGGAGTGTTGTCTTCTAAAAGGCAGGTCTGAAAGTAGGGAGTGTTGTCTTCTAAAAGGCAGGTCTGAAAGTAGGGAGTGTTGTCTTCTAAAAGGCAGGTCTGAAAGTAGGGAGTGTTGTCTTCTAAAAGGCAGGTCTGAAAGTAGGGAGTGTTGTCTTCTAAAAGGCAGGTCTGAAAGTAGGGAGTGTTGTCTTCTAAAAGGCAGGTCTGAAAGTAGGGAGTGTTGTCTTCTAAAAGGCAGGTCTGGAAGTAGTGAGTGTTGTCTTCTAAAAGGCAGGTCTGGAAGTAGGGAGTGTTGTCTTCTAAAAGGTCTGAAAGTAGGGAGTGTTGTCTTCTAAAAGGCAGGTCTGAAAGTAGGGAGTGTTGTCTTCTAAAAGGCAGGTCTGAAAGTAGGGAGTGTTGTCTTCTAAAAGGTCTGAATGTAGGGAGTGTTGTCTTCTAAAAGGTCTGAAAGTAGGGAGTGTTGTCTTCTAAAAGGTCTGAAAGTAGGGAGTGTTGTCTTCTAAAAGGCAGGTCTGAAAGTAGGGAGTGTTGTCTTCTAAAAGGTCTGAAAGTAGGGAGTGTTGTCTTCTAAAAGGTCTGAATGTAGGGAGTGTTGTCTTCTAAAAGGTCTGAAAGTAGGGAGTGTTGTCTTCTAAAAGGTCTGAAAGTAGGGAGTGTTGTCTTCTAAAAGGTCTGAAAGTAGGGAGTGTTGTCTTCTAAAAGGCAGGTCTGAAAGTAGGGAGTGTTGTCTTCTAAAAGGTCTGAAAGTAGGGAGTGTTGTCTTCTAAAAGGCAGGTCTGAAAGTAGGGAGTGTTGTCTTCTAAAAGGCAGGTCTGAAAGTAGGGAGTGTTGTCTTCTAAAAGGCAGGTCTGAAAGTAGGGAGTGTTGTCTTCTAAAAGGCAGGTCTGAAAGTAGGGAGTGTTGTCTTCTAAAAGGCAGGTCTGGAAGTAGTGAGTGTTGTCTTCTAAAAGGCAGGTCTGGAAGTAGGGAGTGTTGTCTTCTAAAAGGTCTGAAAGTAGGGAGTGTTGTCTTCTAAAAGGTCTGAAAGTAGGGAGTGTTGTCTTCTAAAAGGTCTGAAAGTAGGGAGTGTTGTCTTCTAAAAGGTCTGAAAGTAGGGAGTGTTGTCTTCTAAAAGGCAGGTCTGAAAGTAGGGAGTGTTGTCTTCTAAAAGGCAGGTCTGGAAGTAGTGAGTGTTGTCTTCTAAAAGGCAGGTCTGAAAGTAGGGAGTGTTGTCTTCTAAAAGGTCTGAATGTAGGGAGTGTTGTCTTCTAAAAGGTCTGAAAGTAGGGAGTGTTGTCTTCTAAAAGGTCTGAAAGTAGGGAGTGTTGTCTTCTAAAAGGTCTGAAAGTAGGGAGTGTTGTCTTCTAAAAGGCAGGTCTGAAAGTAGGGAGTGTTGTCTTCTAAAAGGTCTGAAAGTAGGGAGTGTTGTCTTCTAAAAGGCAGGTCTGAAAGTAGGGAGTGTTGTCTTCTAAAAGGCAGGTCTGAAAGTAGGGAGTGTTGTCTTCTAAAAGGCAGGTCTGAAAGTAGGGAGTGTTGTCTTCTAAAAGGCAGGTCTGAAAGTAGGTGTTTGCTATAGAATCACTTTTAGCTTTTACATCACAATGGTTGATTTATATGGACAGACATGGGGGAGGGGGCTGATCCTAGATCAGTACTTTATGACACCGACACTCTCCTGCCAGTTTACATAGTCCCCCCCCCCCTGACTGACAGTATTCCTCAATTGCAGAGATGCTAATCTGACAGAGTGACTGGAGAGAATCCTTTATATTATCTCTCTCTGTCTCTCTCTCTCTCTCAGACGACCCTTTGTATGCCTCCAATGCTACCTTTAACAAATGCAATGTATGATTACATGTTTTTGATGTTTTGGAAAATGCTAAAAGACAGGGTAAATTGTTCAACTTGGGGAGGACAATAAAATTAGTTTTGGATGTAAAATTAAATACACCATCGCTGTCTAGAGACTCCTAAATGCGACATCCCCGTCACTATTCTGTAGAAAGAGGTGCCCAGCAGGTAACCATCTATTTTTTCGGCAGAGCGTACCTTTTAAACGTGCCCAGAGGGGCAGAGCGTACCTTTTAAACGTGCCCAGAGGGGCAGAGCGTACCCTTTAAACGTGCCCAGAGGGGCAGAGCGTACCCTTTAAACGTGCCCAGAGGGGCAGAGCGTACCCTTTAAACGTGCCCAGAGGGGCAGAGCGTACCCTTTAAACGTGCTCAGAGGGGCAGAGCGTACCCTTTAAACGTGCCCAGAGGGGCAGAGCGTACCCTTTAAACGTGCCCAGAGGGGCAGAGCGTACCCTTTAAACGTGCCCAGAGGGGCAGAGCGTACCCTTTAAACGTGCCCAGAGGGGCAGAGCGTACCCTTTAAACGTGCTCAGAGTGGCAGAGCGTACCTTTTAAACGTGCCCAGAGGGGCAGAGCGTACCTTTTAAACGTGCTCAGAGTGGCAGAGCGTACCCTTTAAACGTGCTCAGAGTGGCAGAGCGTACCCTTTAAACGTGCCCAGAGGGGCAGAGCGTACCCTTTAAACGTGCCCAGAGGGGCAGAGCGTACCCTTTAAACGTGCCCAGAGGGGCAGAGCGTACCCTTTAAACGTGCTCAGAGGGGCAGAGCGTACCCTTTAAACGTGCCCAGAGGGGCAGAGCGTACCCTTTAAACGTGCCCAGAGGGGCAGAGCGTACCCTTTAAACGTGCCCAGAGGGGCAGAGCGTACCCTTTAAACGTGCCCAGAGGGGCAGAGCGTACCCTTTAAACGTGCCCAGAGGGGCAGAGCGTACCCTTTAAACGTACCCAGAGGGGCAGAGCGTACCTTTTAAACGTGCCCAGAGGGGCAGAGCGTACCCTTTAAACGTGCCCAGAGGGGCAGAGCGTACCTTTTAAACGTGCCCAGAGGGGCAGAGCGTACCTTTTAAACGTGCTCAGAGGGGCAGAGCGTACCTTTTAAACGTGCCCAGAGGGGCAGAGCGTACCCTTTAAACGTGCCCAGAGGGGCAGAGCGTACCCTTTAAACGTGCCCAGAGGGGCAGAGCGTACCCTTTAAACGTGCCCAGAGGGGCAGAGCGTACCCTTTAAACGTGCCCAGAGGGGCAGAGCGTACCCTTTAAACGTGCCCAGAGGGGCAGAGCGTACCCTTTAAACGTGCCCAGAGGGGCAGAGCGTACCTTTTAAACGTGCCCAGAGGGGCAGAGCGTACCCTTTAAACGTGCCCAGAGGGGCAGAGCGTACCCTTTAAACGTGCCCAGAGGGGCAGAGCGTACCCTTTAAACGTGCCCAGAGGGGCAGAGCGTACCCTTTAAACGTGCCCAGAGGGGCAGAGCGTACCCTTTAAACGTGCTCAGAGGGGCAGAGCGTACCCTTTAAACGTGCCCAGAGGGGCAGAGCGTACCCTTTAAACGTGCCCAGAGGGGCAGAGCGTACCCTTTAAACGTGCCCAGAGGGGCAGAGCGTACCCTTTAAACGTGCCCAGAGGGGCAGAGCGTACCCTTTAAACGTGCCCAGAGGGGCAGAGCGTACCCTTTAAACGTACCCAGAGGGGCAGAGCGTACCTTTTAAACGTGCCCAGAGGGGCAGAGCGTACCCTTTAAACGTGCCCAGAGGGGCAGAGCGTACCTTTTAAACGTGCCCAGAGGGGCAGAGCGTACCTTTTAAACGTGCTCAGAGGGGCAGAGCGTACCTTTTAAACGTGCCCAGAGGGGCAGAGCGTACCCTTTAAACGTGCCCAGAGGGGCAGAGCGTACCCTTTAAACGTGCCCAGAGGGGCAGAGCGTACCCTTTAAACGTGCCCAGAGGGGCAGAGTGTACCCTTTAAACGTGCCCAGAGGGGCAGAGCGTACCCTTTAAACGTGCCCAGAGGGGCAGAGCGTACCCTTTAAACGTGCCCAGAGGGGCAGAGCGTACCTTTTAAACGTGCCCAGAGGGGCAGAGCGTACCCTTTAAACGTGCCCAGAGGGGCAGAGCGTACCCTTTAAACGTGCCCAGAGGGGCAGAGCGTACCCTTTAAACGTGCCCAGAGGGGCAGAGCGTACCCTTTAAACGTGCCCAGAGGGGCAGAGCGTACCCTTTAAACGTGCCCAGAGGGGCAGAGCGTACCCTTTAAACGTGCCCAGAGGGGCAGAGCGTACCTTTTAAACGTGCCCAGAGGGGCAGAGCGTACCCTTTAAACGTGCCCAGAGGGGCAGAGCGTACCCTTTAAACGTGCCCAGAGGGGCAGAGCGTACCCTTTAAACGTGCCCAGAGGGGCAGAGCGTACCCTTTAAACGTGCCCAGAGGGGCAGAGCGTACCCTTTAAACGTACCCAGAGGGGCAGAGCGTACCTTTTAAACGTGCCCAGAGGGGCAGAGCGTACCCTTTAAACGTGCCCAGAGGGGCAGAGCGTACCTTTTAAACGTGCCCAGAGGGGCAGAGCGTACCTTTTAAACGTGCTCAGAGGGGCAGAGCGTACCTTTTAAACGTGCCCAGAGGGGCAGAGCGTACCCTTTAAACGTGCCCAGAGGGGCAGAGCGTACCCTTTAAACGTGCCCAGAGGGGCAGAGCGTACCCTTTAAACGTGCCCAGAGGGGCAGAGCGTACCCTTTAAACGTGCCCAGAGGGGCAGAGCGTACCCTTTAAACGTGCCCAGAGGGGCAGAGCGTACCCTTTAAACGTGCCCAGAGGGGCAGAGCGTACCTTTTAAACGTGCCCAGAGGGGCAGAGCGTACCCTTTAAACGTGCCCAGAGGGGCAGAGCGTACCCTTTAAACGTGCCCAGAGGGGCAGAGCGTACCCTTTAAACGTGCCCAGAGGGGCAGAGCGTACCCTTTAAACGTGCCCAGAGGGGCAGAGCGTACCCTTTAAACGTGCCCAGAGGGGCAGAGCGTACCCTTTAAACGTGCCCAGAGGGGCAGAGCGTACCCTTTAAACGTACCCAGAGGGGCAGAGCGTACCTTTTAAACGTGCCCAGAGGGGCAGAGCGTACCTTTTAAACGTGCCCAGAGGGGCAGAGCGTACCCTTTAAACGTGCCCAGAGGGGCAGAGCGTACCCTTTAAACGTGCCCAGAGGGGCAGAGCGTACCCTTTAAACATGCCCAGAGGGGCAGAGCGTACCCTTTAAACGTGCCCAGAGGGGCAGAGCGTACCCTTTAAACGTGCCCAGAGGGGCAGAGCGTACCCTTTAAACGTGCCCAGAGGGGCAGAGCGTACCTTTTAAACGTGCCCAGAGGGGCAGAGCGTACCCTTTAAACGTGCCCAGAGGGGCAGAGCGTACCCTTTAAACGTGCCCAGAGGGGCAGAGCGTACCCTTTAAACGTGCCCAGAGGGGCAGAGCGTACCTTTTAAACGTGCCCAGAGGGGCAGAGCGTACCTTTTAAACGTGCTCAGAGGGGCAGAGCGTACCCTTTAAACGTGCCCAGAGGGGCAGAGCGTACCCTTTAAACGTGCCCAGAGGGGCAGAGCGTACCCTTTAAACGTGCCCAGAGGGGCAGAGCGTACCTTTTAAACGTGCTCAGAGGGGCAGAGCGTACCCTTTAAACGTGCCCAGAGGGGCAGAGCGTACCCTTTAAACGTGCCCAGAGGGGCAGAGCGTACCCTTTAAACGTGCCCAGAGGGGCAGAGCGTACCCTTTAAACGTGCCCAGAGGGGCAGAGCGTACCCTTTAAACGTGCCCAGAGGGGCAGAGCGTACCCTTTAAACGTGCCCAGAGGGGCAGAGCGTACCCTTTAAACGTACCCAGAGGGGCAGAGCGTACCCTTTAAACGTGCCCAGAGGGGCAGAGCGTACCTTTTAAACGTGCCCAGAGGGGCAGAGCGTACCCTTTAAACGTGCCCAGAGGGGCAGAGCGTACCTTTTAAACGTGCTCAGAGGTGCAGAGCGTACCTTTTAAACGTGCCCAGAGGGGCAGAGCGTACCCTTTAAACGTGCCCAGAGGGGCAGAGCGTACCCTTTAAACGTGCCCAGAGGGGCAGAGCGTACCCTTTAAACGTGCCCAGAGGGGCAGAGCGTACCCTTTAAACGTGCCCAGAGGGGCAGAGCGTACCTTTTAAACGTGCCCAGAGGGGCAGAGCGTACCCTTTAAACGTGCCCAGAGGGGCAGAGCGTACCCTTTAAACGTGCCCAGAGGGGCAGAGCGTACCCTTTAAACGTGCCCAGAGGGGCAGAGCGTACCCTTTAAACGTGCCCAGAGGGGCAGAGCGTACCCTTTAAACGTGCCCAGAGGGGCAGAGCGTACCCTTTAAACGTACCCAGAGGGGCAGAGCGTACCCTTTAAACGTACCCAGAGGGGCAGAGCGTACCCTTTAAACGTGCCCAGAGGGGCAGAGCGTACCCTTTAAACGTACCCAGAGGGGCAGAGCGTACCCTTTAAACGTACCCAGAGGGGCAGAGCGTACCCTTTAAAAGAAAAGCATAATGCGTGGTCATAAAACACAACAAAATAAACATGTCATAAAGAGACGATTCGTCTATAGAGCATTTCAATTAAACCTATTTATTTAACAAGGCAAGTCAGAATGACGGCCTACCTCGGGCCAAACCCGAACGCCGCTGGGCAAATTGTGCGCGGTCCTCCGGGACTGGTTATGACTGCAGTGACGCTTCTTGCAGACTGCTGCGCTACGCGGGAGCCCAATTTTAAAAGGGAGACTCGGTGACAATGAACAGTGATGAAACTACAGATGTCGTAGAAGATCAAGTCAAGTGTAGACCTTACCTCGGTTAGTGCAGTTATAGGCGTGCCATACAGATGGCGTGTGATCGTCGCGTGACAACAAACGTAGTCGTTCCACGGTTTATATCCATATCGCTGAGCGTACCTTTAATAATGGTTAAAAAAAAATGCCACACCCTCTTAGCTCAGACCACACCTACAACACACAATAACCACACCCACAACACACTGTTTGGTATGCTTTGTAATTTTAATTCCCGTAATTTCATTTGTTTTTAAATGCAGACACATTTTTTTAAATCTTTTTTTTCCACAAAAAACATTTCAACTTAAAACTTTACGGTACAATTATTATGCAAGTCAGAAGAGCTTTAGTCTTAGCTGAAGCTCAGGCTTGGAGGAGGGACTGATTATCAAACGGGTTAAACAGTGAAGCAGTATAAAGACGACATCGAGCAGTACACAGCTAGCAATACCTAGTGGACGAAGCTCTGTCTGCGCCCTCAGTAGAGACAGCTAGCGCTACCTAGTGGACAAAGTGAGGACTGGAACCGTTTCATCCTCGGGAGCAGCAGCAGTGCTAGCCTGGAAATCCATCCTGAATTCAGCTCCCTTTATTACAGTAGTGAAACCATTCTAAAACGTAGCGTGATTCAGTCTGGCTTTCTGGGCTAAAAGCAACAGCGCCACCATGTGGGGAGACAATACCGTTACACCCATCCACCCTGAGAAGAACAGTGTCTCTACAGAGAGAGAGAGAGAGAGAGAGAGAGAGAGAGACAGCGGTGCAGTCACAACAAGCAGCTTCATCTAATATTAACGTTCAGAAAATAAACCCTTTGTCACATTCTGTTCTGTTCCCGCAGAACTGAGAGGGGTTGGCTGTCTGCTATCACACGTCGGCATGGTAACAACACAGGAGGCTGCTGATTGGAGGACGGCTCATAATAATGTCTGGAACGGAGCAAATGGAACGGCATCAAAACACCTGGAAACCATGGAAACCATGTGTTTGATACCATTCCGCTGATGTCGCTCCAGTCATTACCACGAGCCAGTCCTCCCCAATTAAGGTGCCACCTGTGGGTAACAAACTGTCACCAACTCCCAATGGGCAACTACATCAGCCATTGGTTATTGTTTTGATTGATGATCGGTAGCTAATATTGATTGATCAAAATGTGGTCCCTCTCTACCTTGAGCGGTGCATCAGCCTATCAGGACTGAGAATGCATGAAAATAAGAATGACCAAGTGTGTCCCAAAAGGGTCTCAATCTATGGAAGCAGATGAATGCCAAAATGTTGGCAGGAATAAGCCTTCATAGCCCACAGAGCAACTCAGTGTTTGTCAAAGGAAAAGGAACATGAGCCGCTAGAGCGAAAGCCGCCTCCGGCAAAAACCCATTTCAGATAATCTCCCGTCTACAGACCTATTCTGAGAAGAGCTGATTTGAGACCAGCCCTTAAGTGTTACCAGTCTTAAGCTCTGTCCTTAGTGATACTGATTTCAGGCCTGCTGTTAACTTATGGGCCAGACGTGGATGGTAAAAAAAACAGTGTAATATATATAGGCTTTCTGTTTCCATTTCCTACTTTTCAAACAAGTGACCCCAGTCTGGCCGCTCATCAAAGCGGTATAGGGAAACAAAATTACAAAGTGTTTTTTATCTAAAATAAAAATGGTCATTTAAAAGTCTGCATCTATATCGGCAAACTGACACGCCATCTAACGTAAGGCGAGGAGAGCGCACTGGGTTAGAGTCGAACCGTGGTCAATCGCATTGGAACGGAGGAGATTGTTTTTCCTGTGTCGTCACGTCCACTTCCTGTTTAAGGGCTAGGTTTAAAATTAACAAAGGTTAAGACAATAGGATTCTAATATCCCATAAGTCTTTGCATAAATACGGAACAAGTCTAAACAATGGGACTAGCAATTTGAGTCAAAATGACAGTGACTGTTCGCAGTAGCCTATAGAAAGTTCGCCAACCAAAGTTAAAAAAAACAACACAATCGTAGTGAATTTCCCGCTAACTACACAGCCAACACATAGGATAACTGTTTTACTGTTATTCATAAAAAAATAAAATAAAATAAAATGGTCACTTTATTACTTGATTTTCACGACCGCTAATCCTGTAGAATCAGCAACGGTGCTGGTCAAATGAAAATATTTATTTTCTAACGTTTCGCATTGAAAATTGTCTTAACCTTTGTTACCTAGGTTACAGGCGATAGCGTCATAGCCTAAGACCCGTTGCCAGCGATCTCCCATTGGTTCCCAGCGCATTCCGCCACCCTCACGGTGTATGGAGTGCTTCACTCAGATGGTAGAAAAATATAGTCTATTTATTCTCTTCATTGTTTACATCGCAGCCAGACATGTGGTGTTAACACAGCAGTGTAGAGGCTTTCAGGATAACTAGCACTACAAGAGAAGAAAAAAAAAACCATGAGGGCAATGAGACGTCAGCAACTCTCGTCTAGACACTTCAGGTTATCTTTTGTCTTACTTGCACTTGATAATTCATGGTTAATAATAATAATTATTATAGTTGTCTTTTCATTGGCATTATTTGGCAACACGTTTGTATTTTTTTTTGTTTTGAGGTACTTTACAATATGGTTACGATGTAAATTCCACAGTACTTAGAAATGACTGTATCAATCACACAGTAAAACACTACTTTACAAGGCAAATGGCCACTTCAGAATAGATGTTTTCATGACAAATAACGCAGCACAACGAAAGAATAATACTAAATAAAATAACAGCGACTCCTCGCATTGGGGGGGGGGGGGGGGTTTGTTCAGATTTGAAAAACAAAGCCACACTTTCATTAATTTGTTCATTTACAAGTGAGGTGACTCTGATAAAAATGCTGGTGATGACCAATACAACCGCAAGAACCTCAATATAAACCCGAGTTGGACAGAGGGCTCACTTGCCACAAACCCTGTTTTAACATGGGCAGAGACATTGATATGTGCCCTTTATCCAACTCTATGCCTCCATGTCTTGTATGAGCTACAGGTACCTCCATATTAGCCCCTGATATCAGACCTATAACCCCCCATATTATTACTCCTGATATCAGACCTATCCCCCCTCAATGTCACTCCTGATATCAGACCTATCCCCCCTCAATGTCACCCCTGATATCAGACCTATAACCCCCCATATTATTACTCCTGATATCAGACCTATCCCCCCTCAATGTCACTCCTGATATCAGACCTATCCCCCCCTCAATGTCACTCCTGATATCAGACCTATCCCCCCTCAATGTCACTCCTGAATCCAGACCTATCCCCCCTCAATGTCACTCCTGATATCAGACCTATCCCCCCTCAATGTCACTCCTGATATCAGACCTATCCCCCCTCAATGTCACTCCTGATATCAGACCTATCCCCCTCCTCAATGTCACTCCTCATATCAGACCTATCACCCCCCTCCTTAAGGTCACTCCTGATATCAGACCTATCCCCCCTCAATGTCACTCTTGATATCAGACCCATCCCCCCTCAATGTGACTCCTGGTATCAGACCTATCCCCCCTAAATGTCACTCCTGATATCAGACCTATCCCCCCTCAATGTCACTCCTGATATCAGACCTATCAACCCCCCCTCATTGTCACTCCTGATATCAGACCTATCACCCCCCTCCTTATTGTCACTCCTGATATCAGACCTATCCCCCCTCAATGTCACTCCTGATATCAGACCTATCCCCCCTCAATGTGACTCCTGGTATCAGACCTATCCCCCCTCAATGTCACTCCTGATATCAGACCTATCCCCTCTCAATGTCACTCCTGATATCAGACCTATCACCCTCTCCTTATTGTCACTCCTGGTATCAGACCTATCCCCTCTCAATGTCATTCCTGATATCAGACCTATCCCCTCTCAATGTCACTCCTGATATCAGACCTATCCCCTCTCAATGGCACTCCTGATATCAGACCTATCCCCTCTCAATGTCACTCCTGATATCAGACCTATCCCCCCTCAATGTGACTCCTGGTATCAGACCTATCACCCCTCCTTATTGTCACTCCTGATATCAGACCTATCCCCCCTCAATGTCACTCCTGATATCAGACCTATCCCCCCTCAATGTCACTCCAGATATCAGACCTATCCCCCCTCCTTAATGTCACTCCTGATATCAGTGGGGACTACTATACAGTTGACAGAGGCTGGTGGGGGACGGTGTGTGATTGGCTACTATACTGTTGACAGAGGTGGGTGGGAGACGGTGTGTGATTGGCTACTATACTGTTGACAGAGGTGGGTGGGGGACGGTGTGTGATTGGCTACTATACTGTTGACAGAGGTGGGTGGGGGACGGTGTGTGATTGGCTACTATACTGTTGACAGAGGTGGGTGGGAGACGGTGTGTGATTGGCTACTATACTGTTGCCAGAGGTGGGTGGGGGACAGTGTGTGATTGGCTACTATACTGTTGACAGAGGTGGGTGGGAGACGGTGTGTGATTGGCTACTATACTGTTGATCCACTTCCAACACTTGTCTTGTCTTAGAACGAACAGACAACAGGAAATCGGTAACGAACTGACAGGGTGTTCCGCTCTCATGCTCGGGGGTGCATTCTCCGACCACGTTCTCTTGAGTACGTTCATGTGAGGACAAAGTGTGGAGAATGTAAAAAAACAAACATTCAATTTGAGAAGCATTTCCCCTCTTGTGTATTACCTCACGCTGCACCTCCCCTAGTGTATTACCTCACGCTGCACCTCCCCTAGTGTATTACCTCACGCTGCACCTTCCCGTTCACTGACCCTTCTTCCAGCCAGGACAATGGCAACAATAGAGACCAAACAAGATATGCACAAAGCAAACATTTTAGTTCATAACTTTCAGCTACGTATGTGAATTGTAATAATGTAGCTAACCAGATAGTTTAAACAGGAAAACATGACCTAAAACTGTGGAGGGTCGGAGATGTCAATCTGCCTAGCTAACAGTACTAGTTGCTAGCCTGTTAGCCCTATAGACTTATTATGGACTTTTAGAAAAACATTCAAATAGGGTATTTCATCTTTAAAATAGGGTATTTCATCTTTAAAATAGGCTATCTCATCTTTAAAATGTACAGGAACACAGTTAAAATTTTAGACATCATTTTCTGGGAACTGGTTTCTATGGCAACAGCTAAAAAGAAGAAGAAAAAAAAATAATATATATATATATGTAAATTTAACTTTGACTTGGACTCCTGCTCCGACCCTCCAGTGCTCGGAGCACGCTAGTATGCAGAAACAACCACAGAGTCACCCTGACCGGGGTACGTATGAAGTCGAGCGAGAGATGAGAATTGGTTTAGGGAGCCTCCAGAATTGGCTCTGAGTGTGTGTGTGTGTGTGTGTGTGTGTGTGTGTGATGGTTTCAGTATCATGGCTGATGGATCTGCGTGACATATTCTAATGTTGCCATGGCAACAAGTATGACAGGTTCATGTGTAACTCAGTGTTTTTTCCAAACTCAGTCCTTTGTTTTTTTTTTTTCTTCTCCCCCCCCAAGCACTACACAGCGGATTCAATTAACCAACTCATCATCAAGCGTTGATTATTTGAAATCAGCTGTTTAGTGCTAGGGGGCAAAAAACCAAAACATTCACGTAGGGGGGGGGGGGGGGGGGGGGGGGGGACGGACGGACGGACGGACGGACTCCGGTGTAACTCACCCTGTTAAGCTATCCTAACCAACACACACACCTCTTATACTATACTTGCAGCACAAGAGAATGTGCAGTTTCCTAGAGAAAGGAAACGGGTTGATTACTGGTTAAATTGCTGCTGCAAAAGAGACGGTTCAGAATCCTGGAGCTGATAATAAAAAGGTTTCCTCAGTATCTTTGGTAAAAAAAATAAAAATAAAAGATTATTCTGAAATGAAGAAATGAGAAAAAAAAAGCCCAATGTGCTCAATTTAAATTTCAAATAGTGGATTAAAACCGTAGTTCAGACAGAATAACTGGTGTGAACTCTACGCCTCAGGTTCTAGGGCCAGGGTGACTCAAGCATGACATCATACCTCCCAGGAGGATAGTGTTTACAGTACAAATGACATTTAGAAAAACATTCAAATAGGGTATTTCATCTTTAAAATAGGGTATTTCATCTTTAAAATAGGCTATTTCATCTTTAAAATGTACAGGAACACAGTTAAAATTTTAGACATCATCTTCTGGGAACTGGTTTCTATGGTAACAGCTAAAAAGAAACAAAAAAATATATATATGTAAATTTAAAATGAAAGCAGTCCCACCACCCCTGGGAGGATTTGAAGGTTGCCGCGGCAACAAGACCCTGCGTGTTCCAACCTTTCCTTCCAGGCTATCTAGCTAGCATGTTAGGGAGGTAACTATGAAATGGTCACTACAAAGGGTCATAGGTAACTATGAAGGGGCAGGGGGCGGGGGGCGGGGGGGTTGGTTGACCAGCCAAGCACACATCTTCAGTTTTAAAGCAAAGGTGCACAACAACAAAACCCCACTCTAAACAATACATTATGTAAAACATTTCTTTCGGGCATTAAGTATAGCTGCTAAACCCACTACGCTGCTGCCTCCTAGCGCAGGCAGCAACTATTAACGCAATGAAATATATATTCATATACAACTTTAGGCATTTCGCATAGATGTTGTGCAAATGATTCTGTTATGTTCAGTGTTTGTGTGTCCATCTCTGTATCTCTGTGTGTGTGTGTGTGTCACGGTCTACTACTGAGGACTGCGTTGAGTCTTTTTTTCATATTTATATCACCGTGTAAAACACTACAGTGTCTTAACGTACAGTAGAGCCCTATTCACAGGGGACTGGTCTTACTATAGAACGTCGGTTATGTAATTATCACCCCAGCAGGCCCGTTTTTCCAGTGGACGATTTCGGACCGTATTAGTTTTACCAAACTGCCCCTGTAATATTTTTTACATTATTTTTATACCTCATTCACAATTGACCGATATTGTCAAATTAATTGAGAAATTAAATCCGACCATTAAACCTCTACGCAGGCTACAGTTCATGGTTCTTATTGATATGGATCCAAACTGAAGGTCATTAGGTCAATATTAGACTATTCCTAGACATGTGAACTGAAGGTCAATAGGTCAATATTAGACTATTCCTAGACAAGTGAACTGAAGGTCATTAGGTCAATATTAGACTATTCCTAGACATGTGAACTGAAGGTCATTAGGTCAATATTAGACTATTCCTAGACATGTGAACTGAAGGTCATTAGGTCAATATTAGACTGTCCCTAGACATGTGAACTGAAGGTCAATAGGTCAATATTAGACTATTCCTAGACATGTGAACTGAAGGTCATTAGGTCAATATTAGACTATTCCTAGACATTTGAACTGAAGGTCAATAGGTCAATATTAGACTATTCCTAGACATGTGAACTGAAGGTCATTAGGTCAATATTAGACTATCCCTAGACATGTGAACTGAAGGTCATTAGGGGTAAAACTAATCCTGTCCGAATCGTCCCTGACATGTTGGGGTAATAATTACATAACCGACGGTCTATAGTAATACCAGTCCCGTGCGAAAAGGGCTTAATATGTATGTCTATAATATGTCAATCTGTAATATACATGTCTGATATATGTAAGTCTGTAATATACATCTCTGATATATGTAAGTCTGTAATATTAGTCTCTGATATATGTACAATGCCTGTAAAGTCTCCACACCCATTGACTTTCTCCACATTTTGTTGTTGTTACAGCCTGAATTTAAAAATGGATCCAAATGAGGTTCTGTATCAGAATATCCCATCATATCCCATCATGACATCACAATATCCCCATCATGACATCACAATACCCCCATCTTGACATCACAATACCCCCATCATGACATCACAATACCCCCATCATGACATCACAATACCCCATCATGACATCACAATACCCCATCATGACATCACAATACCCCATAATGTCAAAGTGGAATAATGTTTTTAGATTATTATTTCTTACACAGTAATTAAAAATTAAAAACTGAAATGTCTCGAGTCAATAAGTATTCAAACCCCTTTGTTACGGCAAGTCTAAATGAGTTCAGGAGTAAATATTTGCAGAATATGTTGCATGTATTCACTCTGTGTGCAAAAATAGTGTTTAAACAATATGTTTTAATGGCTATTCATCTCTGTACCCCACACATACAATTATCTGTAAGGTTCCTCAGATGAGCAGTGAATTTCAATCACAGATTTAACCACAAAGACCAGGGAGGTTTTTCCAATGTTTTCCAATGCTTTGCAAAGAAGGTCACCTATTGGTAGATGGTGTAAACATATAAAAAACAGACATTGGGTAACCCTTCGATCGTGGTGAAGTTATTCATTACACTACTGGTGTATCAATACACCCAGTCACTACAAATATACAGGCGTCCTTCTTCCTAACTCAGTTGCCAGAGAGGAAGACAGTTGCTTACCAAGAAGACAGTAAATGTTCCTGAGTGGCCCGAGTTACAGTTTAAACTTAAATCTACTTGAACATCTATAGCAAGACCTGAAAATGGTTGTCTAGCAATGATCAAGCCAGCTCTTAGAGACTCACCCAGAGGTGCTTCTACAAAGTATTGACTTAGGGGTGTGAATACTTATATAAAAAAGAGACAATTCTGTATTTAATTTTCAATAAAATAGCCAACATTTCTAAAAACATGTTTTCACTTTGGAATTTTGCCAAATTGTGTAGATCGGTGAAATCCATTTTGAATTCAGGCTGTAAAACAACAAAATGTGGAATAAGTCATGGGGTATGAATACTCTCTGAAGGCATTGTACGTCTGTATTATGTAGCTACAGTATGTCTGTGATATGGACGTCTGTGATGTGGACGTCTGTGATGTGGACGTCTGTACAGCAGGTTGCTCTGTAAGATTTAACATGTTAGTTAAACACCATTCGTTTTTTTTAATGCAAAAATAACAAAAATAAAACACAATAGAAGGAAGTCAACGAGTCTCTGGACTAGAACCCAGGCAGCATGTGATCTAACCCTCTTCGGGACTAGAACCCAGGCAGCATGTAATCTAACCCTCTTCGGGACTAGAACCCAGGCAGCATGTGATCTAACCTTCTTCAGGACTAGAACCCAGGCAGCATGTGATCTAACCCTCTTCGGGACTAGAACCCAGGCAGCATGTAATCTAACCCTCTTCAGGACTAGAACCCAGGCAGCATGTGATCTAACCTTCTTCAGGACTAGAACCCAGGCAGCATGTAATCTAACCCTCTTCAGGACTAGAACCCAGGCAGCATGTGATCTAACCTTCTTCAGGACTAGAACCCAGGCAGCATGTAATCTAACCCTCTTCAGGACTAGAACCCAGGCAGCATGTGATCTAACCTTCTTCAGGACTAGAACCCAGGCAGAATGTAATCTAACCCTCTTCAGGACTAGAACCCAGGTAGCATGTGATCTAACCTTCTTCAGGACTAGAACCCAGGCAGAATGTGATCTAACCCTCTTCTCCAGACACAGTGTAATTAACCATTCCACCCCACCATCTCTCTCCTCTCCCCCTAACCCCATTCTTAACATCGAGACCCACTCTTCATCCCCTCATTCTTTACCCCTCTCTTTTATCTCCCCTCACTCTCCATCTCCTTGAGGCCTCCCTCTCTCCTCTTTCCTCCCTCTCTCCTCTCTCCTTCCTCTCTCCTCTTTCCTCCCTCTGTCCTCTCTCCTCTTTCCTCCCTCTGTCCTCTCTCCTCTTTCCTCCCTCTCTCCTCTCTTCCTCAGACGTAAGGGAGGATGCCGTAGACGAACAGAGCCATGACCGCGGCGCTGAACAGCCCCGCCACCGGCACCGTGACGAACCACGCCAGGAAGATGTTACGGAACAACCGCCAATCAACCGCCTTCTTGGAGCGGATCCAGCCAACCGCTACCACCGAGCCCACCTGGTCGTCACGGCAATGCACAAGAGGAGAAAAACACAAAACAGGAACCAAATCAACACCTGGGTTACATTTCTATCAGTTCAACTAGTAGTCCTGGTACACCAAACCTGGTCCTGGAAAAGGGTGAGCAGATGTTGCCACAAGTTACTGCTCAAGACCTGACCTGAGAGTCAGGTGGGTTAGTGCAGGGATAGAACAAAAGCCTGCTGTGAGCCCAGCAGGACTAGGGTTGGTTGGTGACAGACCACAGACTGTAAAGCTCCTAGGTTAGTAGTGCCAGCTGATTTGAACACTTCTATTAGTAGGTTTCTTCAAATCAGTTAGTTGAAGTCTGAAATTTGCAGTTTTATATTTCACCTCTCCAAAAATGGAATACACCCAACTAGAATTCACCCAAATCAATAAATGTCAATTTATGTGTGATTGTGTGTTTCCTTTAGTGTATACTTCTGCTAAATTCAGGCTTCCACAAGAACACATATATAATCTAACATATTTACTCACCTTGTCTTCATCAAATATTTAATAGATCAAGCTAACAATAGAACAACCTGTCTCTCTGTGTCTCTGTCTCTCTCTCTCTCTCTCTCTCTCTCTCTCTCTCATATACGGCCAGTGTAACCCGAGCTAGCACCCCTGTGGTGAAGATAGCAGCATCTAAATTTGGTCTAGGGTCAGGATGGACTGCCAATGTTTCCAGACCACTCTGACACAGAAATGATCTGTGGCTGCGTTTACACAGGCATCACAATTCTGATCTTTTGCCTAAGTATTGGCAAAGAGCTGATCTGATTGGTCAAAAATCCAATTAGTGAAAAGAATATCAGAATTAGGCTGCCTGTGTAAACGCTGCCAGTGTGGCCGGAGAAACCAAGATGAAAGCTAGCGAACTTAACGTTGTGAGAATGGACATGTTCCAGACATATCATATTGCAGTCGCGTTGAACACTTCAACCAATAGGCTGCGTGCGATATCCTCAACTGTGCAGTCAGCCATCAAATTGCTATATCATCCGATGTGGGTTAGCCGATATGTTAAAACACCCATCTAGGCGTTGTGTGAGCTCTGACAGGCGACTGCAATGTAGTCAGCCTGGAACGCGCCCCTTGTTTGATGCCGTTTGAACGGAGCCCCATCATCACCATCACTACTTTTCACACACCAGCCAGGGTTGAGGGGGTCCACTCGGGGGTAGATTAGCTTAGTAAACGGAGTAGGGAATATCTGGTTAATAAACTGGGTTCAACCTGAATGGACCCCTAAAAGTTGTTGAGGTGTGTCACCAGGGTCCTGTTCATTTGGCACCAAACGGATGACAACAGACTAAAATGTTAATCTTCCGTTACAAGAAAAAAACATTTTATTTTTGTTGCTACGGCATGCCCTAATGAATGCCCTAATTAATGCCCTAATGAATGCCCTAATGAATGCCCTAACGACCCTGATCTCAGTTAAGCCCCCTGACACATCACACAACAAATTAATAAAATCAAACAATCACCATATTGCAGGGACAATAAGGACACATCAATCAGAAATCATACAGCAGACATAGCTAGCTATTAGCGTGTTAAAAATGTAGTCCTACCAAGGAAGTGGAGGAGGTGAGAAATCAAGAGAAATGGTTTGCATCAGGTCA
>NC_092152.1:4964148-4999148 GCF_045791955.1 Oncorhynchus clarkii lewisi | reverse complement strand
GATACAGTAGGGGGGGTTAGGGTTGTATATGATACAGTAGGGGGGGGGGGGGGTTAGGGTTGTATATGATACAGTAGGGGGGGGGTAGGGTTGTATGTGATACAGTAGGGGGGGTTAGGGTTGTATGTGATACAGTAGGGGGGGGTTAGGGTTGTATGTGATACAGTAGGGGGGGGGGGTTAGGGTTGTATGTGATACAGTAGGGAGGGGGGGGTTAGGGTTGTATATGATACAGTAGGGGGGGGGGGGTGTTAGGGTTGTATATGATACAGTAGGGGGGGGGGGTGTTAGGGTTGTATATGATACAGTATTGGGGAGTTAGGGTTGTATATGATACAGTAGGGGGGGGGGGGTTATGGTTTGTATATGATACAGTGGGGGGGGGGGGGGGGGGTAGGGTTGTATGTGATACAGTAGGGGGGGGGGGTGTTAGGGTTGTATGTGATACAGTAGGGGGGGGGGGGGGGGGGGGGGGGGGGGTGTTAGGGTTGTATGTGATACAGTAGGGGGGGTTAGGGTTGTATATGATACAGTAGGGGGGGGTTAGGGTTGTATGTGATACAGTAGGGGGGGTTAGGGTTGTATATGATACAGTAGGGGGGGGGGGTTAGGGTTGTATGTGATACAATAGGGGGGGTTGTATGTGATACAGTAGGGGGGGGGGGGGGTAGGGTTGTATATGATACAGTATGGGGGGGTTAGGGTTGTATATGATACAGTGGGGGGGGGGGGGGGGTTAGGGTTGTATGTAATACAGTAGGGGGGGTTGTATGTGATACAGTAGGGGGGGGGAGGTTAGGTTTGTATGTGATACAGTAGGGGGGGTTGTATTTGATACAGTAGGGAGGGGGGGGGGGGTGTTAGGGTTGTATGTGATACAGTAGGGGGGGTTGCTAGGGGGGTTAGGGTTGTATGTGATACAGTAGGGGGGGTTAGGGTTGTATGTGATACAGTAGGGGGGGGGGGGGGGGTTAGGGTTGTATGTGATACAGTAGGGGGGGTTAGGGTTGTATGTGATACAGTAGGGGGGGGGGGGTTAGGGTTGTATATGATACAGTAGGGGGGGGGGGGGGGGTTAGGGTTGTATATGATACAGTAGGGGGGGGGGGGTTAGGGTTGTATATGATACAGTAGGGGGGGGGGGGGGGGGGGGTTAGGGTTGTATATGATACAGTAGGGGGGGGGGGGGGTTAGGGTTGTATATGATACAGTAGGGGGGGGGGTTAGGGTTGTATGTGATACAGTAGGGGGGGTTAGGGTTGTATGTGATACAGTAGGGGGGGTTAGGGTTGTATGTGATAAAGTAGGGGGGGGGGGTTAGGGTTGTATATGATACAGTAGGGGGGGGTTAGGGTTGTATATGATACAGTAGGGGGGGGGGGTTAGGGTTGTATATGATACAGTAGGGGGGGGGGGTTAGGGTTGTATGTTGTATGTGTTACAGTGGGGGGGTTGTATGTCCTACAGTGTGGGGGTGGGGGGTTGTATGTCCTACAGTGGGGGGAGGGGGGTTGTATGTCCTACAGTAGGGTGGGGGGGGTTGTATGTCCTACAGTTGGAGGGTAGGGTTGTGAATTTCAAGTTGAAATACACACAATGAGGAGACTGGAAAAATTGATGGTAATGGCCACTAGAGGAAGGAGACTCTTTAGAGACTTCGAGAACCACAGCTAAAACTGTCCTTTATCCCTAGAAGAAAAGCTGGCCTCTGATGGAAGAGAATGGTGTGAGAGGGGATGGAGAGGGGAAAGAGAGAAGGAGAGGAGGAGGAGAGAGGAAAGAGAAAAGGAGAGGAGGAGAGGGGAAGGAGAGAAGAAAGAGGAGAAGGAGAGAGGAAAGAGAGGAGAAGGAGAGGAAGAGAAGGGAAGGAGAGGAGTAGGAGAGGAGAAGGAGAGAGGAAAGAGAGGAGAAGGAGAGGAGAAGGAGAGAGGAAAGAGAGGAGAAGGAGAGGAGAAGGAGAGAGGAAAGAGAGGAGAAGGAGAGAGGAAAGAGGAGAAGGAGAGGAGAAGGAGAGATGAAAGAGGAGAAGGAGAGGAGAAGGAGAGAGGAAAGAGAGGAGGAGAGGAGAAGGAGAGGGGAAAGAGGAGAAGGAGAGAGGAACGAGAGGAGAAGGAGAGGAAAGAACGGAGAAGGAGAGGAGGAGAGGAGAAGGAGAGGAAAGAGAGGAGAAGGAGAGGAGGAGCAGGAGAGTGGAAAGAGGAGAAGGAGAGGGGAAAGAGGAGAAGGAGAGATGAAAGAGAGGAGAAGGAGAGGAGGAGAGGAAAGAGAGGAGGAGAGATGAACAAGAGGAGAAGGAGAGGGGAAGGAGAGAGGAAATAGAGGAGGAGAGGGGAAGGAAAGGGGAAAGAGGAGAAGGAGAGGAGAAGGAGAGAGGAAATAGAGGAGAAGGAGAGAGGAAAGAGAGGAGGAGAGGATAAGGAGAGGGGAAAGAGGAGAAGGAAATGGGAAGGAGAGGAGAAGGAGAGAGGAAAGAGAGAAGGAGAGGAGAGGAGGCGAGGAGAAGGAGAGAGGAAAGAGAGGAGAAGGAGAGGAGGGGAAGAGGAGAGGGGAAAGAGAGGGGAAGGAGGAGAAGCAGAGGAGAAGGAAAGGGCAAGGAGAGTGTAAGTCATGGAGAAGGATAGGGAGGAGGAGAGGGTAGGGTTCTAAGAGGCATTGTTCTAGTGATGTGGATAGGGTTCTAAGAAGCAGTGTTCTAGTGAGATGGAAAGGGTTAGGAGAGGGGAAAGAGAGGAGAAAGAGAACAGAGAGATAGAGAGAGAAAGAGAAAGAGGAGACAGACACTGCGAGGGAGCGAATGAGGCAGGGAGAGATGGAGCACTCAGGCTCCTGAGTGCTCTCGTTCCTCTCCAGCTCCTTTAGGCAATAACACAAAGGGTTAAATCAGTTTGGATCCACTCTGCTAGGTGTGTGTCTGAGCTTTGCTGTGCTAGAGCTGCTTCATGTTGCTGGCTGCCTGTCTGTGGGTCAAAGTGACGTTAACATGACCTCTGCTGTGCTTGGCCTGCTTTAGGTTGCTGTGTTAGAAGAGGAAGAGACACGCTACAGAGAATTCTGGATGAGATTCCAGTGAGGTGGATAGGGTTCTAAGAAGCAGGATTCTAGTGAGATGGATAGGGTTCTAAGAACAGGATTCTAGTGAGGTGGATAGGGTTCTAAGAACAGGATTCTAGTGAGGTGGATAGGGTTCTAAGAACAGGATTCTAGTGAGGTGGAAATGGGTTCTAAGAACAGGATTCTAGTGAGGTGGATAGGGTTCTAAGAAGCAGGATTCTAGTGAGGTGGATAGGGTTCTAAGAACAGGATTCTAGTGAGGTGGAAATGGGTTCTAAGAACAGGATTCTAGTGAGATGGATAGGGTTCTAAGAACAGGATTCTAGTGAGGTGGATAGGGTTCTAAGAACAGGATTCTAGTGAGGTGGATAGGGTTCTAAGAAGCAGGATTCTAGTGAGGTGGATAGGGTTCTAAGAACAGGATTCCAGTGAGGTGGATAGGGTTCTAAGAACAGGATTCTAGTGAGATGGATAGGGTTCTAAGAACAGGATTCTAGTGAGGTGGATAGGGTTCTAAGAAGCAGGATTCTAGTGAGGTGGATAGGGTTCTAAGAACAGGATTCTAGTGAGGTGGAAATGGGTTCTAAGAACAGGATTCTAGTGAGGTGGATAGGGTTCTAAGAACAGGATTCTAGTGAGGTGGATAGGGTTCTAAGAACAAGATTCTAGTGAGGTGGATAGGGTTCTAAGAACAGGATTCCAGTGAGGTGGATAGGGTTCTAAGAACAGGATTCCAGTGAGGTGGATAGGGTTCTAAGAACAGGATTCTAGTGAGGTGGATAGGGTTCTAAGAAGCAGGATTCTAGTGAGGTGGATAGGGTTCTAAGAACAGGATTCCAGTGAGGTGGATAGGGTTCTAAGAACAGGATTCTAGTGAGATGGATAGGGTTCTAAGAACAGGATTCTAGTGAGGTGGATAGGGTTCTAAGAAGCAGGATTCTAGTGAGGTGGATAGGGTTCTAAGAACAGGATTCTAGTGAGGTGGAAATGGGTTCTAAGAACAGGATTCTAGTGAGGTGGATAGGGTTCTAAGAACAGGATTCTAGTGAGGTGGATAGGGTTATAAGAAGCAGGATTCTAGTGAGGTGGAAATGGGTTCTAAGAACAGGATTCTAGTGAGGTGGATAGGGTTCTAAGAACAGGATTCTAGTGAGGTGGAAATGGGTTCTAAGAACAGGATTCTAGTGAGGTGGATAGGGTTCTAAGAACAGGATTCTAGTGAGGTGGATAGGGTTCTAAGAACAGGATTCTAGTGAGGTGGAAATGGGTTCTAAGAACAGGATTCTAGTGAGGTGGATAGGGTTCTAAGAACAGGATTCTAGTGAGGTGGATAGGGTTCTAAGAACAGGATTCTAGTGAGGTGGAAATGGGTTCTAAGAACAGGATTCTAGTGAGGTGGATAGGGTTCTAAGAACAGGATTCTAGTGAGGTGGATAGGGTTCTAAGAACAGGATTCTAGTGAGATGGATAGGGTTCTAAGAACAGGATTCTAGTGAGGTGGAAATGGGTTCTAAGAAGCAGGATTCTAGTGAGGTGGATAGGGTTCTAAGAAGCAGGGATCTAGTGAGGAGGATTGGGTTATAAGAAGCAGGGTTCTAGTGAGGTGGATAGGGTTCTAAGAAGCAGGATTCTAGTGAGGTGGATAGGGTTCTAAGAAGCAGTGTTCTAGTTAGGGGGATAGGGTTCTAGGAAGCAGGGTTCTAGTGAGGTGGATAGGATTCTAGGGGAAATGTTCTAGTGAGATGGATAGGGTTCTAGGAAGCAGGGTTCTAGTGAGGTGGATAGGGTTCTAGGAAGCAGGGATCTAGTGAGGAGGATTGGGTTATAAGAAGCAGGGTTCTAGTGAGGTGGATAGGGTTCTAAGAAGCAGGATTCTAGTGAGGTGGATAAGGTTCTAAGAAGCAGGGATCTAGTGAGGAGGATTGGGTTATAAGAAGCAGGGTTCTAGTGAGGTGGATAGGGTTCTAAGAAGCAGGATTCTAGTGAGGTGGATAGGATTCTAAGGAAAAATGTTCTAGTGAGATGGATAGGGTTCTAAGAACAGGATTCTAGTGAGGTGGAAATGGGTTCTAAGAAGCAGGATTCTAGTGAGGTGGATAGGGTTCTAAGAAGCAGGGATCTAGTGAGGTGGATAAGGTTCTAAGAAGCAGGGTTCTAGTGAGTAGGATTGGGCTATAAGAAGCAGGGTTCTAGTGAGATGAATATGGTTCTAAGAAGCAGGGTTCTAGTGAGGAGGATTGGGTTTAAAGAAGCAGGGTTCTAGTGAGGTGGATAGGGTTCTAAGAAGCAGGGTTCTAGTGAGGAGGATTGGGTTATAAGAATCAGAGTTCTAGTGAGGAGGATTGGGTTATAAGAAGCAGGATTCTAGTGAGGTGGATAGGATTCTAAGGAAAAATGTTCTAGTGAGATGGATAGG
Organism: Oncorhynchus clarkii lewisi; assembly: GCF_045791955.1. Taxonomy (NCBI): domain Eukaryota; kingdom Metazoa; phylum Chordata; class Actinopteri; order Salmoniformes; family Salmonidae; genus Oncorhynchus; species Oncorhynchus clarkii. The sequence goes on along the minus strand of NC_092152.1, from coordinate 4,993,681 downwards.
GTTCTAGTGAGGTGGATAGGGTTCTAAGAAGCAGTGTTCTAGTTAGGGGGATAGGGTTCTAGGAAGCAGGGTTCTAGTTAGGGGGATAGGGTTCTAGGAAGCAGGGTTCTAGTGAGGTGGATAGGATTCTAGGGGAAATGTTCTAGTGAGATGGATAGGGTTCTAGGAAGCAGTGTTCTAGTTAGGGGGATATGGTTCTAAGAAGCAGGGTTCTAGTGAGGGGTATAGGGTTCTAAGAAGCAGGGTTCTAGTGAGGGGTGTAGGGTGATGTCTCAAGGTTCTAAGAAGGGTAGTACCAGGTTCTAAGAAGCATAACTAGGATAATTCACTCAGAACGGTTCTATGAAGGATCTAAAGGGTTTTTAGAGCAGAGAAAGGGTCTAGTGAGGATCAAGGAAGACTAGAGCAGAGAAGGGTTCTAGTGAGGATCAAGGAAGACTAGAGCAGAGAAGGGTTCTAGCCTTGTTGAGGAGTAGCTTCTAGTGGTCCTACAGGGGTGTATGAATGGTTCAGTTCAGGAGAAAGGGCCCCATGCAGACTTCATCATGCAGATGCAGACATACAGACAGGCAGGCAGGCAACAAGCAGCAGTAAAGTGTAAAGCTGTGAGCCTTTCAGTGTATTCAACTGTGCGCATGTTTACTGAACCGAAATATAAATGCAACATGTAAAGTGATGATCCCATGTTTCATGAGCTGAAATAAAAGATCCCAGAAATGTTCTCAAATTTTGTGCACAAATTTGTTTACATCCCTGTGAGTGAGCAATTCTACCCTGCTACGGTAATCCATCCACCTGACAGGTGTGGGATATCAAGAAGCTGATTAAACAGCATGATCATTACACAGGTGCACCTTGCGCTGGGGACAATAAAAATGTGATTTTTTTTGTCACACAACACAATGCCACAGATGTCTCAAGTTTTGAGGGAGCGTGCAATTGGCATTCTGACTTCAGGAATGTCCACCAGAGCTGTTGCCAGAGAATTTTATGTTAATTTCTCTAACATAAGCCGGCTCCAAAATCTTTTTAGAGAATTTGGCAGTAAGTCCAACCGGCCTCACAACCGCAGACCACGTATAACCACGCCAGCACAGGACCTCCACATCCGGCTTCTTCACCTGCGGGATCTTCTGAGACCAGACACCCAGACAGTTGATGACCAAAGAATGTCTGCACAAACTGTCAGAAACCGCCTCAGGGAAGCTCATCTGCGTCCTCACCGTCTTCACCAGGGTCTTGACCTGACTGCAGTTCAGTGTCGTAACCGACTTCAGTGGGGAAATGCTCACCTTCGATGGCCGCTGGCCTAGCTGGAGAAGTGTGCTCTTCACTGATTAATCCCGGTATCAACTGTACCGGGCAGATGGCAGACGTGGCGTCATGTGGACGAGCATGGTGGTGGTGGGGTTATGGTATGGGGCAGGCATAAGTTACGGACAACGAACACAATTGCATTTTATCGATGGCAATTTGAATGCACCGTGACGAGATCCTGAGGCCCATTGTCACGCCATTCATCTGCCGCCATCACCTCATGTTTCAGTATGATAATACACAGCCCCATGTCGCAAGGATCTGTACACAATTCCTGGAAGCTGAAAATGTCCCAGTTCTTCCATGGCCTGTGTACTCACCAGACAGGTCACCCATTGAGCATGTTTGGGATGCTCTGGATCGACGTGTACGACAGCGTGTTCCAGTTTCCCGCCAATATCCAGCTACTTCACATAGTTATTGAAGAGGAGTGGGACAACATTCCACAGGCCACAATCAACAGCCTGATCAACTCTATGAGAAGGAGATGTGTCGCGCTGCATGAGACAAATGGTGGTCACACCAGATACTGACTTTTTATTTTATTTATCCACGCACCTACTTTTTTAAAAAGGTATCTGTGACCAACAGATGCATATCTGTATTCTCAGTCATAGATCCATAGATTAGGACCTAATGAATGTATTTTAATTAACTGATTTCCTTATATGAACTGTAACTCAATAAAATATTGTAAATTGTTGCATGTTGCGTTTATATTTTTGTTCAGTGACTATATGAATCAGTCTATGAGTGACTATATGAATCAGTCTATGAGTGACTATATGAATCAGTCTATGAGTGACTATATGAATCAGTCTATGAGTGACTATATGAATCAGTCTATGAGTGACTATATGAATCAGTCTATGAGTGACTATATGAATCAGTCTATGAGTGACTATATGAATCAGTCTATGAGTGACTATATGAATCAGTCTATGAGTGACTATATGAATCAGTCTATGAGTGACTATATGAATCAGTCTATGAGTGACTATATGAATCAGTCTATGAGTGACTATATGAATCAGTCTATGAGTGACTATATGAATCAGTCTATGAGTGACTATATGAATCAGTCTATGAGTGACTATATGAATCAGTCTATGAGTGACTATATGAATCAGTCTATGAGTGAGAATATGAATCAGTCTATGAGTGACTATATGAATCAGTCTATGAGTGACTATATGAATCAGTCTATGAGTGACTATATGAATCAGTCTATGAGTGACTATATGAATCAGTCTATGAGTGACTATATGAATCAGTCTATGAGTGACTATATGAATCAGTGTATGAGTGACTATATGAATCAGTCTATGAGTGACTATATGAATCAGTGTATGAGTGACTATATGAATCAGTGTATGAGTGACTATATGAATCAGTCTATGAGTGACTATATGAATCAGTGTATGAGTGACTATATGAATCAGTCTATGAGTGACTATATGAATCAGTGTATGAGTGACTATATGAATCAGTCTATGAGTGACTATATGAATCAGTGTATGAGTGACTATATGAATCAGTCTATGAGTGACTATATGAATCAGTGTATGAGTGACTATATGAATCAGTCTATGAGTGACTATATGAATCAGTGTATGAGTGACTATATGAATCAGTCTATGAGTGACTATATGAATCAGTGTATGAGTGACTATATGAATCAGTGTATGAGTGACTATATGAATCAGTCTATGAGTGACTATATGAATCAGTCTATGAGTGACTATATGAATCAGTCTATGAGTGACTATATGAATCAGTCTATGAGTGACTATATGAATCAGTCTATGAGTGACTATATGAATCAGTCTATGAGTGACTATATGAATCAGTCTATGAGTGACTATATGAATCAGTCTATGAGTGACTATATGAATCAGTCTATGAGTGACTATATGAATCAGTCTATGAGTGACTATATGAATCAGTCTATGAGTGACTATATGAATCAGTCTATGAGTGACTATATGAATCAGTCTATGAGTGACTATATGAATCAGTCTATGAGTGACTATATGAATCAGTCTATGAGTGACTATATGAATCAGTGTATGAGTGACTATATGAATCAGTGTATGAGTGAGAATATGAATCAGTCTATGAGTGACTATATGAATCAGTCTATGAGTGACTATATGAATCAGTCTATGAGTGACTATATGAATCAGTCTATGAGTGACTATATGAATCAGTCTATGAGTGACTATATGAATCAGTCTATGAGTGACTATATGAATCAGTCTATGAGTGACTATATGAATCAGTCTATGAGTGACTATATGAATCAGTCTATGAGTGACTATATGAATCAGTCTATGAGTGACTATATGAATCAGTCTATGAGTGACTATATGAATCAGTCTATGAGTGACTATATGAATCAGTCTATGAGTGACTATATGAATCAGTCTATGAGTGACTATATGAATCAGTCTATGAGTGACTATATGAATCAGTCTATGAGTGACTATATGAATCAGTCTATGAGTGAGAATATGAATCAGTCTATGAGTGACTATATGAATCAGTCTATGAGTGACTATATGAATCAGTCTATGAGTGACTATATGAATCAGTCTATGAGTGACTATATGAATCAGTCTATGAGTGACTATATGAATCAGTCTATGAGTGACTATATGAATCAGTCTATGAGTGACTATATGAATCAGTCTATGAGTGACTATATGAATCAGTCTATGAGTGAGAATATGAATCAGTGTATGAGTGACTATATGAATCAGTCTATGAGTGACTATATGAATCAGTCTATGAGTGACTATATGAATCAGTCTATGAGTGACTATATGAATCAGTCTATGAGTGACTATATGAATCAGTCTATGAGTGACTATATGAATCAGTCTATGAGTGACTATATGAATCAGTCTATGAGTGACTATATGAATCAGTCTATGAGTGAGAATATGAATCAGTCTATGAGTGACTATATGAATCAGTCTATGAGTGACTATATGAATCAGTCTATGAGTGACTATATGAATCAGTCTATGAGTGACTATATGAATCAGTCTATGAGTGACTATATGAATCAGTCTATGAGTGACTATATGAATCAGTCTATGAGTGACTATATGAATCAGTCTATGAGTGACTATATGAATCAGTGTATGAGTGACTATATGAATCAGTGTATGAGTGACTATATGAATCAGTCTATGAGTGACTATATGAATCAGTCTATGAGTGACTATATGAATCAGTCTATGAGTGACTATATGAATCAGTGTATGAGTGACTATATGAATCAGTCTATGAGTGACTATATGAATCAGTCTATGAGTGACTATATGAATCAGTCTATGAGTGACTATATGAATCAGTCTATGAGTGACTATATGAATCAGTCTATGAGTGACTATATGAATCAGTCTATGAGTGACTATATGAATCAGTCTATGAGTGACTATATGAATCAGTCTATGAGTGACTATATGAATCAGTGTATGAGTGACTATATGAATCAGTCTATGAGTGACTATATGAATCAGTCTATGAGTGACTATATGAATCAGTCTATGAGTGAGAATATGAATCAGTCTATGAGTGACTATATGAATCAGTCTATGAGTGACTATATGAATCAGTCTATGAGTGACTATATGAATCAGTCTATGAGTGACTATATGAATCAGTCTATGAGTGACTATATGAATCAGTCTATGAGTGACTATATGAATCAGTCTATGAGTGACTATATGAATCAGTCTATGAGTGACTATATGAATCAGTCTATGAGTGACTATATGAATCAGTGTATGAGTGACTATATGAAATGATATGATATGTCAGTCTATGAGTGACTATATGAATCAGTCTATGAGTGACTATATGAATCAGTCTATGAGTGACTATATGAATCAGTCTATGAGTGACTATATGAATCAGTCTATGAGTGACTATATGAATCAGTCTATGAGTGACTATATGAATCAGTCTATGAGTGACTATACGAATCAGTCTATGAGTGACTATATGAATCAGTCTATGAGTGACTATATGAATCAGTCTATGAGTGACTATATGAATCAGTCTATGAGTGACTATATGAATCAGTCTATGAGTGACTATACGAATCAGTCTATGAGTGACTATATGAATCAGTCTATGAGTGACTATATGAATCAGTCTATGAGTGACTATATGAATCAGTCTATGAGTGACTATACGAATCAGTCTATGAGTGAGAATATGAATCAGTCTATGAGTGAGAATATGAATCAGTGTATGAGTGACTATACGAATCAGTCTATGAGTGACTATATGAATCAGTTTATGAGTGAGAATATGAATCAGTCTATGAGTAAGAATATGAATCAGTGTATGAGTGACTATACGAATCAGTCTATGAGTGAGAATATGAATCAGTGTATGAGTGAGTATATGAATCAGTCTATGAGTGAGAATATGAATCAGTGTATGAGTGAGAATATGAATCAGTGTATGAATGAGTATATGAATCAGTGTATGAGTGAGGATATGAATCAGTGTTTAAGTGAGGATATGAATCTGTGTATGAGTGACTATATGAATCAGTGTATGAATGAGTATATGATTCTGTGTTTAAGTGAGGATATGAATCTGTGTATGAGTGAGTATATGAATCAGTCTAGGAGTGAGTACATGATTCAGTGAATGAGTGAGTGTATTTGACAACTGGGTTAGAAGCTGCTTCTTATATTTGACAATATTTTTTGTGATGTAATTAGTAGTTGTGTTATGTTGAACTGTATTTGAATGGTGTGTGTGTCTATTCAAATGCATGTCATCCTTCCACCCACCCAGCCAGCCAGCCAGCCAGCCACATCCAACAACCCCCCCACCCCCCCCCCCCCCCCTTCCCTCCCCGCCCGTCCCTTCTCTCACCTGGAGGGGGTGATGGGGGTGAGGTCCTTGCCCATGGTTTGGATCACCCGGCGCCCCCACACCCAGAGGCCGCAACAGATTCCAACGCCCCCGTAGAACAGCAACCAGATGGGGGTGGCGGCGTCCTGCATCACCCCGCCTTGTTCATAGATCATCCACAGCGCCACCAACGGGCCGATGGCGTTACTGCCGGGGGGGGGGGGGGGGGGGGGGGGGGGGGGGGGGTAGAGGATATAGAATGACAGATTTATGAATAACTCATTAGAACTTATAGTTTTGTGGATAACATGATATGGCAGTTTGCAGCGGGAGAGGGAAGTCAGTGTCAGGTAGTTTCCTTTCTGTTTGAGAGGGAAGTCGGTGTCAGGTAGTTTCCTTTCTGTTTGAGAGGGAAGTTGTGTCAGGTAGCTTCCCTTTCTGTTTGAGAGGGAAGTCGGTGTCAGGTAGTTTCCTTTCTGTTTGAGAGGGAAGTCGGTGTTAGGTAGTTTACTTTCTGTTTGAGAGGGAAGTCGGTGTCAGGTAGTTTCCCTTTCTGTTTGAGGGAAGTCTGTGTCAGGTAGTTTCCTTTCTGTTTGAGAGGGAAGTCGGTGTCAGGTAGTTTCCCTTTCTGTTTGAGGGAAGTCGGTGTCAGGTAGTTTCCCTTTCTGTTTGAGGGAAGTCTGTGTCAGGTAGTTTCCTTTCTGTTTGAGAGGGAAGTCGTGTCAGGTAGTTTCCCTTTCTGTTTGAGGGAAGTCGTGTCAGGTAGTTTCCCTTTCTGTTTGAGGGAAGTCTGTGTCAGGTAGTTTCCTTTCTGTTTGAGAGGGGAAGTCGGTGTCAGGTAGTTTTCTTTCTGTTTGAGAGGGGAAGTCGGTGTCAGGTAGTTTTCTTTTTGTTTGAGAGGGAAGTTGTGTCAGGTAGTTTTCTTTCTGTTTGAGAGGGAAGTCGGTGTCAGGTAGTTTTCTTTCTGTTTGAGAGGGAAGTTGTGTCAGGTAGTTTTCTTTCTGTTTGAGAGGGAATTCGGTGTCAGGTAGTTTTCTTTCTGTTTGAGAGGGAAGTTGTGTCAGGTAGCTTCCCTTTCTGTTTGAGAGGGAAGTTGTGTCAGGTAGCTTCCCTTTCTGTTTGAGAGGGAAGTTGTGTCAGGTAGCTTCCCTTTCTGTTTGAGAGGGAAGTTGTGTCAGGTAGCTTCCCTTTCTGTTTGAGAGGGAAGTTGTGTCAGGTAGTTTCCTTTCTGTTTGAGAGGGAAGTCGGTGTCAGGTAGTTTCCTTTCTGTTTGAGAGGGAAGTCGGTGTCAGGTAGTTACTGCAGCGGGAGAGGGGAAGTCGGTGTCAGGTAGTTTCCTTTCTGTTTGAGAGGGAAGTCGTGTCAGGTAGTTTCCTTTCTGTTTGAGAGGGAAGTTGTGTCAGGTAGTTTACTTTCTGTTTGAGAGGGAAGTTGTGTCAGGTAGTTTCCTTTCTGTTTGAGAGGGAAGTTGGTGTCAGGTAGTTTCCTTTCTGTTTGAGAGGTAAGTCGGTGTCAGGTAGTTTCCTTTCTGTTTGAGAGGTAAGTCGGTGTCAGGTAGTTACTGCAGCGGGAGAGGGGAAGTCGGTGTCAGGTAGTTTCCTTTCTGTTTGAGAGGGGAAGTCTGTGTCAGGTAGTTTCCCTTTCTGTTTGAGAGGGAAGTCGGTGTCAGGTAGTTTCCCTTTCTGTTTGAGGGAAGTCTGTGTCAGGTAGTTTCCTTTCTGTTTGAGAGGGAAGTCGGTGTCAGGTAGTTTCCTTTCTGTTTGAGAGGGGAAGTCGGTGTCAGGTAGTTTCCTTTCTGTTTGAGAGGGAAGTCGTGTCAGGTAGTTTCCTTTCTGTTTGAGAGGGAAGTCTGTGTCAGGTAGTTTCCTTTCTGTTTGAGAGGGAAGTCAGTGTCAGGTAGTTTCCCTTTCTGTTTGAGAGGGAAGTCTGTGTCAGGTAGTTTCCTTTCTGTTTGAGAGGGAAGTCGGTGTCAGGTAGTTTTCTTTCTGTTTGACACTAGTTTATTGGATTATATGGCAAATGAGGTGAATGTTAGCAAAGGTTGTAGTTGTGTGAACACATTGAATAGTAATTGTGTTGTGTTGACTGGTAGTCAGCTGTAGGGTTGGAAAATTCTGGAAACTCTGAAAATTCTGTTTGAGGAAGTTTGAGGAATTTAGCAATCCTAGTCACCTGACGTCATTGCCTCCGTGAGCAAAAGATCCGAAGCACGCAGTGAGGATCTGCAGGAAGTGGAAGAGCAGGTAGACGGTCGGTTTGTCCTTATCCCCTTCATCCTCTTCTGCGGAGTCATCCAGCGGGACAGGAGCACCCGGCGCCCCTGCCTCCTCGCCCCCTAGATCTGACGCCAGCTTCATCTCCACGCCACCCTCCTCCGCCTCAATCTCGGCCTCCGCCACGGCATTACAGTACGACGAGTAACTATCATAGCGAACTCTCTTCTTGGTAAAGGACACGCTCCCTGACCTCTCCCCCTCCCCCACCAGCTTCTCACTGTCCTCTCGGGCCTCTCGCGCCTCGCGGGACTCGGAGCGGAGCAGCGGCTGGACCGGCATGCCACAGATGGCGGCCGTGTAGCAGGTGTAACTGTTGTTGCGACGCAGCAGGCGGTAGTTGTTGTCTGGCGTGGGGGCGGAGTTGTCGTCCTCCAGTCGTCCCAGGTGGATCTTGTGGAGCAGGTCTTTGTAGAGACCAGAGTCCTTGTGAACCGTGTGGTACACCTGGCCGTCGCTGCGGATGTGTTCCCCTCCGAAGGTGAAGCTGCCGTTGGACAGTGGGGACTTGGACATGGACAGAGTACCGTTGGTCATGGAGTGGGTTCGTCCTGAGGAGAGGAGGAGGGGGGTGAGCAATACAACACTTATATTATATATTACATAGAAATACTATACTAATACTACAATATTATCATATTAACTGAGTCTACAAAACATTATGAACACCTGCTCTTTCCGTGACAGACTGACCAGGTGAATAAAGGTGAAAGCTTTGATCCCTTATTGATGTTAAATCCACTTCAATCAGTGTAGATGAAGGAGAGGAGATAGGTTAGAGAAGGATTTTTAAGCCTCGAGACAATTGAGACATGGATTGTGTACGTGTGCCATTCAGAGAGAGGGTGAATGGGCAAAAGATGTAAGTGCCTTTGAACAGGGATATGGTAGTAGTTGCCAGGCACACCGGATTGTGTAAAGAACTGAAACGCTGCTGGGTTTTTCACACCCAACAGTTTCCCGTGTGTATCAAGAATGGTCCACCACCCAAAGGACATCCACACAACTTGAAGCATTGGAGTAAACATGGGCCAGCATCCCTGTGGAACGCTTTCGACACCTTGTAGAGTCCATGGCCCGACGAATTGAGGCAGTTCTGAGGGGAAAAGGGAGGGGTGCAACTCCATATTAGGAAGGTGTTCTTAATGTTTGGTATACTCAGTGTATATGCATGGCGTGGGTCTGCCCTAGAGAGGGGGAGAGCTATACAGAACTAAGGATATAACAAATACTATACTATAAGAAATACTATAATATACTAAATACAATACTACACTATAAAATATAGGTTTAGTAAAGGTGGTTCCACAGTGAACTACTTGCGTGATGAGTAGTGTTGTCTGCGACCTTAAGGCTTCCCAGGCTGTAGCTCAGCGGGCCAACCCCATACAGAAAAATGATTTATGGCCACATATGGTACCAGTCAAAAGTTTGGACACACCTACTTATTCAAATGTTTTATTTATTTTGTAATATTTTGTACGTTGTAGAATAATAGTGAAGACATCACAACTATGAAATAACACATATGGAATCATGTAGTAACCCAAAAAGTGTTCCACAAATCAACATATACATTTTAGATTCTACAAAGTAGCCACCCTTTGCCTTGATGACAGCTTTGCACACTTTTGGTATTCTCTCAACCAACTTCATGAGGTAGTCACCTGGAATGTATTTCAATTAACAGGTGTGTACATTTTTGGGGGGATAAAAAAAAAGCACATTTTTGTTTATTCATTTTTACAATATAGATAATTTTGACTTTGTGACTAATGGAAACCACCTGCTTGCTCTGCCCCTCCAGTGCGCTACAGTTTACACTATTTGCTTTAACATGTTGTTTGAAAGAAGATACATCTTACTCCACAACGGGGGGAAATCCTACATTCAAGTTATTTTTTTGCTACTGTCAACGTGAAAAGGTTGTGTGAGGGGGTCTCCCGGGTGGCGCAGTGGCCAAGGGCGCTGTACTGCAGCGCCAGCTGTGCCACCAGAGACTCTGGGTTTGCGCCCAGGCTCTGTCGTAACCGGCAGCGACCGGGAGGTCCATGGGGCGACTCAATTGGCACCAGCGACTCCTGTGGCGGGCCGGGCGCAGTGCGCGCTAACCAAGGTTGCCAGGTGCACAGTGTTTCCACCGACAACCCTGGCTTCCGGGTTGGATGGCGCTGTGCGGCTTGGTTGGGTTGTGTATCGGAGGACGCATGACTTTCAACCTTCGTCTCTCCCGAGCCCGTACGGGAGTTGTAGCGATGAGACAAGATAGTAGCTACTACAACAACTGGATACCACGAAATTGGGGAGAAAAAAGGGGGTAAAATTTAAATTAAATAAATAAAAAGGTTGTGTGAGGTGGAATGTAAATAACACAACTAACGGATATCATTAGTTCATTGATTTGTCATGCCCCAATCTGAACAGTTAAACAATCAAGTTAAGTTAACAATGTATCCTTGGTAACCTGTGATTGAGATTTCAAACCAATACGTTTTTCCCGCCAACATCATCATCCCTACTTTGCTTTATATCTGAGAAGGTATTGCCGGCAACAACGACTCTACTTTTATTTTCGCCAAACCCAACCTAAGTCACGATTGCGGTAAAGTTCTTCCTACGGCTTTGTATGAAATGTAGCCGTAATTATAAACTCTTGATGGTTGCTAGGCAGCGCCCTTTACTGTTATCCTCCTGGCATCACAATAACAACACGGGATGAGGTAGTTGGATGGGCTATTTACAGATGGGCTGTGTACAGGTGCAGTGAATCGGTAAGCTGCTCTGACAGCTGGTGCTTAAAGTTAGTGAGGGAGATATGAGTCTCCAGCTTCAGTGATTTTTGCAATTCGTTCCAGTCATTGGCAGCAGAGAACTGGAAGGAAAAGCGGCCAAAGAAGTTGTAGGTTTTGGGGGTGACCAGTGAAATATACCGGCTGGAGCGCGTGCTACAGGTGGGTGTTGCTATGGTGACCAGTGAGCTGAGATAAGGCAGGGCTTTACCTAGCAAAGACTTATAGATGACCTGGAGCCAGTGGGTTTTGCGACAAATATGTTGCGAGGGCCAGCCAACGAGAGCATACAGATCGCAGTGTGGGTAGTATAATGATAATGACAAAGCAAAAAACAGTTTAGACATTTTTGCAAATGTTTAAAAAAATACTTAACTGAAATATATAATTTACATTAGTATTCAGACACTTTACTTAGTACGCTGTTGAAGCAACTTTGGATGTTAATAAACATCAGACAGCCTCGAGTCATCTTGGGTATTACACTACAAGTGCGACACACCTGTTGTCACGTTCTGACCTTTATTTCCTTTGTTTTGTCTTTATTTAGTATGGTCAGGGCGTGAGTTGGGGTGGGCAGTCTATGTTTGGTTTCTGTTTCGGCCTAGTATGGTTCTCAATCAGAGGCAGGTGTCGTTAGTTGTCTCTGATTGAGAATCATACTTAGGTAGCCTGGGTTTCACTGGTTGTTTCCATGTCAGTGTTTGTCGTCACACGGTACTGTTTCGGTTTCGTTTCTTCACGTTTCTTTTGTTATTTTTGTATTCAGTGTTCAGTGTTTTCTTTGATTAAAGTTATGGACACTTACCACGCTGCATCTTGGTCCGATCCTTACTCCTCTTCAGACGAAGAGGAGATCTGCCATTACAACTGTATGTGGGGAGTTTCTCCCATTCTTCTCTGCAGATCCTCTCAAGCTCTGTCAGGTTGGATGGGGAGCGTAGCAGCACAGCTATTTTCAGGTCTCTCCAGAAATGTTGGCTCGGGTTCAAGTCCGGGTTCTGGCTGGGCCACTCAAGGACATTCAGAGATTTGTCCCGAAGCCACTATTGCGTTGTCTTGGCTGTGTGCTTTGGGTCGTTGTAGTGTTGGAAGGTGAACCTTAGCCCCAGTCTGAGGTCCTGAGCACTCTGGAGAATGTTTTCATCAAGGATCTCTCTGTACTTTGCTCCGTTCATCTTTCCCTTGATCCTGACTAGTCTCCCAGTCCCTGCCGCTGAAAAACATCCCCGCAGCATGATGCTGCCACCACCATGGATCACCATAGGTATGGTGCCAGGTTAACTCCAGACATGACGCTTGGCATTCAGGCCAAAGAGTTTAATCTTTGTTTCATCAGACCAGAGAATCTTGTTTCTCATGGTCTGAGAGTCTTTAGGTGCCTTTTGGCAAACTCCAAGTGGGCTGTCATGTGCCTTTTCCTAAAAAGTGTCTTCCTACTGGCCATTCCACCATAAAGGCCTGATTGATGGAGTGCTGCAGAGATGGTTGTCCTTCTGGAAGGTTCTCCCATCTCCACAGAGGAACTCTGGAGCTCTGTCAGATTGTCCATCAGGTTCTTGATCACCTCCCTGACCAAGGACCTTCTCCTCCGATTGCTCAGTTTGGCCGGGCAGCCAGCTCTAGGAAGTCTTGATGGTTCCAAACTTCTTCCATTTAAGAATGATGGAGGTCACTGTGTTCTTGGGGACCTTCAATGCCGCAGACATTTTTTGGTACCCTTCCCCAGGTCTGTGCCTCGACACAATCCTGTCTCGGAGCTCTACGGACAATATCTTCGACCTCATTACTTGGTTTTTGCTCTGACATGCACTGTCAACTCTGGGACCTTATATAGACAGGTGTGTGCCTTTCCAAATCATATCCAATCAATAAAATTTACCACGGGTGGACTCCAATCAAGATGTAGAAACATCTCAAGGATGATCAATGGAAACAGGATGCACCTGAGCTCAATTTCGAGTCTCATAGAAAAGGGTCTGAATACCTGTGTAAATAAGGTTTTCCTTTCTTTTTAATTCATTTGCAAAAATGTATAAAAACCTGTTTTAGCTTCGTCGTTATGGGGTATTGTGTGTAGATTGATGAGAGAAAAAAAACAATTTTTTAAGGCTGTAACGTAACAAAATGTGGGAAAAAGTCAAGGGGTCGGAATACTTTCTGAATGAACTTTAAATGCTCAATGGATTTATTAAAATAGACCAATGACATCTGCACACTACTACTACCACTCATTCCGGAATGCACACGGGAGCTATAAAATGTGTACACAGGCAAGAGTGTGTTAAAAATGGGCCTGTTTGTAAGGGGGTCATATAAATATCGCCCAATTTGAAAGCATGAATTGTCCTAAAGGTTACAGTCATTCTTACCCTAAAAATTCTTACCCTAACATTCTTACCCAAACATTCTTACCCATTCTTACCCTAACATTCTTACCCTAACATTCTTACCCAAACATTCTTACCCTAACATTCTTTCCCAATCATTCTTACCCTAACATTCTTACCCTAACATTCTTACCCATTCGTACCCTAAAAATTCTTACCCATTCTTACCCTAACATTCTTACCCATTCTTACCCTAAAAATTCTTACCCATTCTTACCCTACCATTTTTACCCTAACATTCTTACCCAAACATTCTTACCCAAACATTCTTACACATTCTTACCCTAAAAATTCTTACCCATTCTTACCCTAACATTGTCTCTCTTGTTTCTCTCTCTCTTGTCTTTCTCTCTTGTCTCTTTTCTCTCTCTCATTCTTACCCTAACATTCTTACCCAAACATTCTTACCCAAACATTCTTACCCAAACATTCTTATCCAAACATTCTTACCCTAACATTCTTACCCATTCTTACCCTAAAAATTCTTACCCATTCTTATCCTAACATTCTTACCCAAACATTCTTACCCATTCTTACCCTAACATTCTTACCCTAACATTCTTACCCAAACATTCTTACTCATTCTTACCCTAACATTCTTACCCATTCTTACCCTAACATTCTTACCCTAACATTCTTACCCTAACATTCTTACTCATTCTTACCCTAACATTCTTACCCTAACATTCTTACCCATTCTTACCCAAACATTCTTACCCATTCTTACCCAAACATTCTTACCCATTCTTACCCTAACATTCTTACTCATTCTTACCCTAACATTCTTACTCATTCTTACCCTAACATTCTTACCCTAACATTCTTACCCTAACATTCTTACTCATTCTTACCCTAACATTCTTACCCTAACATTCTTACCCTAACATTCTTACCCTAACATTCTTACTCATTCTTACCCTAACATTCTTACCCTAACATTCTTACCCATTCTTACCCAAACATTCTTACCCATTCTTACCCTAACATTCTTACCCTAACATTCTTACCCAAACATTCTTACCCATTCTTACCCATTCTTACCCTAACATTCTTACTCATTCTTACCCTAACATTCTTACCCTAACATTCTTACCCATTCTTACCCAAACATTCTTACCCATTCTTACCCTAACATTCTTACCCTAACATTCTTACCCTAACATTCTTACCCAAACATTCTTACCCATTCTTACCCTAACATTCTTACCCTAACATTCTTACACATTCTTACCCTAACATTCTTACCCTAACATTCTTACCCAAACATTCTTACACATTCTTACCCATTCTTACCCTAAAAATGCACTGGTGTTACAATTTAAGAAGTGTGCAACTAGGTTTTCATAAATATGGTATCCAACATAAGATTGACAGAACTTCAATGAAGAGCACGTTCATTTCTGCATTGTAATTATATTTACAGCATACATTATTGTCCATATGACTATGTAACACCTGCAGGCCTTATAGGGTTACCTAAAATGCCAGTTCCTGTTTACTGAGGGGTGAACACTTCAACCATAGGAAGGCATGTTCGTGAGTTTTTTCTTGAGTTGGATCATGAGTTCTGAGCATTAAAATAGACCAGACAACACATTAGCAAAAATATATATATCATTTTATTACACATTTTTCTTTTAAGTTACAAGATTAAAACCACAGGCACTTTTTCAGTTTGTTAGCCAGTACTAACAGTCATGAATTAATAATACCCGGATGGTAGTCGTCTCTAGACTGACGGGTTGCTTCCCATAACCTACCGGAGTTCCGGGTTACACATAGGGAGGAGTTGGGACATCCGCTTGTTGCCCTAGCAACAAACACAAATCAGTTAATTCTATTAAACTGAACCGCGGTGCACCAGGTCTATAGCCTGTGACGTGAACGGGCCAAATTGGTGAGGGAGGAACACCCTTCTCAAATAGAACAGTAATCTGCGCCGCTCGGCCATGTTGTCAACCAGGAGCACGGTGTGTCATCCAGACACGAGATGTCGCATGTTAACATTTTCAAACTACTTTTCATTGGGGGAGGTAGAAAGCGTTTAAAAAAAAATCAAAAGCAATCACTTTTTTTTGCATGTGAATCCTATTCATTACTGCACGTGATTAGTCTAGTCTAGGCTACATCACTTTTTTTTGTTTTGAGCTGACTTTACCGTGTGCTTTGAATTGGGCAGGAAGGCGGTTCCTTTTTCATCCGGTACCAACTCCAATAATCGATTTCCCCTTCAATTGCTGCCTTCATTTTAAGCACCACCCACCCAAACGTGTGATTGGTTGGGAGAGTTGTCAGTCTGAAGAGGAATGTTCTTTCCTCCCTTTTTCAAAGTGTCCAATAGAGTCTTGTTATTCATCCCAGACCTAGTCACTGCTGTGACCTTGGTCTGTGTGTCTGACACTACCCGGATGGTGGCTTGTGCCCTACTCAATCAACACTTTAAATAGCTGGGAGTACAAAGCAATAAGTTATGTTACATCTCATATACCTTACCGGGGGGGGGGGGGGGTGGCGCAAGAACTACAAAAACAACGATAGCAACGATAGCAACGACAACAACGATAGCAACGATAACAATGATAGCAACGATAGCAACGACAACAACGATAGCAACGATAACAATGATAGCAACGACAACAACGATAGCAACGACAACAACGACAGCAACGATAGCAACAACAGCAACGATAGCAACGACAACAACGACAGCAACGATAGCAACGACAACAACGATAGCAACGATAGCAACGACAGTAACGACAACAACAGCAACGATAGCAACGACAGCAACGACAACAACGATAGCAACGATAGCAACGATAGCCGACAACCCTGAATGCAATGCAAACTTAGGACGGACGCGACTACGAGCTCTCTCCAACCAGAGCTCCACAGCTCTGACGTTTGCAGTTTGGAACCGACGCTCGTTTCTTGGAGCCAAGCGCCACGGACAGCCTCCTGTTCCCTGCACTGCCCTAACAAAGGTGCACGACCCCCCCAAAACCCAGGGTGGACTGCAGGTTATACAGAGGTAGAGGGAGTGAACTGAGAAAGAGAGAGAAACAGTAGTTTAAGTAAGATGCTCATATCATGGTAGGACGGAAGGTGGTTAACATGTTCAGACAACGAAACACTGTTGGTTGGAGTGGAATCTCAGTAACTGGGAGTCGAGTCCTGCAGGACAGTTATGGTAGGAAGGAAGGTTTGTGGTTTCTAGAAGGGACATAGAAGCACATCATTTAGGATATACATCGTCATGATAAAACAGTGGCATATGCTGTATGTTGGGGGCGTGTCAGAACTGAGCTAAACTGTATAATAGCCCCCCCCCAAGGTGAGGATGAAGATCCTAACTTAGACTGTATATAATAGCCCCCCCCCAGACTGTATTACAGATTCTGGATGGACAGGGAAACATGTCTTGCCTTAAAAAGTCTTGTCCATAGCTGCCATTTTAATATTATATATATAATAATATAATATATAATATTCATATTTTCACCTTAACATTTCAAATATGTTGGACAGCCTTTCCTGGGAGATTTTTTTTATTTAACCTTTATTTCATTTAGGCAAGTCAGTCAAAAACAGATTATTATTTTACAATGAAGGCCTACCCCCCCCCCCCCCCCAGGCCAAACTCTCTCTTTACCCGGACGACGCTGGGCCAATTGTGCGCCGCCCTATTGGACTCCGGATCACAGCCGGTTGTCATACAGCCCGGTAATTGAACCAGGGCCTGTAGTGACACCTCTAGCACTGAGATGCAGTGTCTTAAGACAGCTGAACCTCTCTGGACTTCGTCACCTGGCTGACAGTGGACCGTTTCAGATCTAAAAGACAGGTCACCCGGAGCACCTAAAAGGATCTGCTGGAGGTGAACCAATCACAGCAGTGGTGTTGGTCAGGTGGCCCACTCCCTTCTCATAGTCTCCTGAGGGTCGGGAAAACTAAATAGATTAATTGAAAAGGCACACTGTTAGGATGGGATTAGATGAACCCTAAACTAATAAACTATTTAAAAAAAAATATATATATATATATATATATATATATTTAAAAAAAATAACTGGTTTAAACTTCTAACCAGGCAACATCCCCCTTACAGTCTCTGGTACTGTTCCCTGTGGGATTGGAATCATTCACTGTTTTAAGTCATCTGACCATGACGAACATTTAATTTAGAATGTAATATCAGCTCCTTCAGAAGAATGTGAAGCCCGTAGTAGATATAAGGTGGATGGAAGCAAGAGGAGATTATAAACTGTAACCCACCTGGAAGCCAAAGCCGGGCCCGGGCTGAAGTTCTTGATTCGTCTGGCTCGAACCAAGAGGTGATGCGGTGCGGTCCAGCCGAGGCCACTATGAAGGAGATAGGAGACCACGTGACACCTAGGGTGTAGACAGGGGGAGATGAATGGGAAGGAAAGGGAGCGTATCTGTTTGTCGTGTGATGTCAATATAAGGTCAAGTCAGGGGTCAGCAGACCCAGGGGTGAAGGACAGCAGGAGGATCTGATGTCAATATAAGGTCAAGTCAGGGGTCAGCAGACCCAGGGGTGAAGGACAGCTGGAGGATCTGATGTCAATATAAGGTCAAGTCAAATGTGTGTGTGTCTCTGACTACTTGTCAGTCAGTTGCTACTCAAAGCATTGTCTACCTCGGTCAGTAGAGCGTTGCATGGCGATGAACTTGGCTGGCGAATTCTGCTGGCGGACTTCTTTCCGGGTCTCAGTGGGGTGGGATCTGATAGGTGCTCACCTCTCCTGTTGAATGTAGAATAAAGCATCGCTCATGGTGATTGGATGTCAAATAAATAAACAAAATAATCCTGGCCAATAGTTGAGAAGAGATGCTGTCGCTAGGCTAAGCCCAGATCTGTATGTCCACTCAACCACATCTACTAATCATGGACCAGAGGGTCAATCTGAAGGTATAGACAGGATGAGGTATAGACAGGATGAGGGAGAGAGACAATTCACCATCAGGGTAGGAATGCTGATCTAGGATCAGGTCCACATAATGTCCATATAATCCTAGTATTCATTATGATCTTACCTTTTGCGAATTCTTAGTCTGGATTGTTCCCTTGGGTCAAAGTGGACTCTGTATATTAATGAAATATGATTAGCATTGTAAATCCATATGTACATGTACTAGCTAGCTAGCTAGCACTGTAGTAGTACCTAATATAGGATAGTTGTTATTAGCTATTATAGATTAACGTCATGATGATAAGCTCCTCCTACATGTGATCCAGTATTAAAGTTGACCTCCAGTGGCCACCACAACTCCTCCAGCCACATCTGGAAGGCCAAGACAGACAAACAGGGAGACAGGCAGACAGACAAGCTGGCAGACAGACAAGCTGGCAGACAGACAGACATACAGACGCAGACAAGCTGGCATACAGACAAGCTGGCAGACAGACAAGCTGGCAGACAGACAGACAGACAGACAGACAGACAGACAGACAGACAGACAGACAGACAGACAGATGCAGAGAGACAGGCAGGAAGACAAACAGACAAGCTGGCAGACAGACAAGCTGGCAGACAGACAGACAGACACAGGCAGGCAGGCAGACAAAGCTGGCAGACCGACAGACATACAGACGCAGACAGACAGACAGACAGACAGACAGACAGACAGACAGACAGAGCTGGGCAAAATAGACAAAATGCGAAACAAATGTTGCTATTTATAAATTGCACCTCCGTCACTGGGTCGCGTCATGCTATCATTAGGAACGTTCTCAAGCCACCCTCTGCCAGCGGCGACACAATAGCGCCCAAAAGATGTGATAGATGGAGGCTATGACTGTTTTTGTCTAAACAACACTATAGTGGAATGAAAATATATAATGACATTGCTAAAATAGGCAAACTTTGCCGTCATCAGGTCGTCAAATGGATTGCAATGCTGTCATTAGCTAGCAAAGTTACTCAACAATAGATAGCAATGCTAATGTTGACGTTACCTAGCTAAACATTTGTGTGGTCTACCCTCAATCTTAGCTAGCTAGCTAACGTGGTACTGCATCTAATGTCAAGCTGGCTACATCAAAATGATGACAAAAGGTTTTCTTTCTACTCCTTTTGCAATACTATTGTATTTCCAAGCCACTTGAATGCACTTTTGAGTTCTTGAGAATAGCCATAGCTAGCTACCATAGCGATCCCCTCAAGAGCAGATAATTTCAGTTCATCATTTATATAGCTTGCTAGCTAGCTAGCTAGATGGCTGTGCTAGAAATTATAGAATCATGCTAGGGCAATTGTTTGAATGCACCTTCTGAATGTGAAATTACAAGACAAAAAGAACACTTACCTAAACTGTTCCTCTTTGTATCCTCTTGGTTGTGAAGGTAGAGTAGCTAGCTAATCTCCTTTCCCAGAGGGGGGGACACTACACGACTTTCATAATCCTTCACATTAAACGACAACCACTACGAGATTCTTCGCTTGGTGATGAGGATTCTCGATACCGTACCGTCTCGCCAACGCAATAATGTGATGTGATTAGACTGTTAACATAACTAGAACGAGCTGTGGCTCAAAGCAGCCTTAAACATCTTCAATGAGAAATTCATGTTTGCCATATACAGAGTTGAAATATCTAGCCACCACTTTGAATTGAATAACATTGCTTGCGAACTTCAGAGCTGTAAAGATTTGACAGGCAAGTACAAACGCATACTGGCCTGCACAGCCATGATTTTGACTGGCCTGCACAGAGCCCTGACCTCAACCCCATTGAACACCTTTCGGATGAATTGGAACACCGACTGCGAGCCAGGACTAATCGCCCAACATCAGTGCCCGACCTCACTAATGCTCTTGTGCCTGAGTGGAAGCAAGTCCCCGCAGCAATGTTTCAACATCTAGAGGAAAGCCTTCCCAGAAGAGTGGAGGCTGTTATAGCAGCAATGTTCCAACATCTAGTGGAAAGCCTTCCCTGAAGAGTGGAGGCTGTTATAGCAGCAATGTTCCAACATCTAGTGGAAAGCCTTCCCAGAAGAGTGGAGGCTGTTATAGCAGCAATGTTCCAACATCTAGAGGAAAGCCTTCCCAGAAGAGTGGAGGCTGTTATAGCAGCAAGGGGGACCAACTCCATATTAATACCCATGATTTTGGAACGAGATGTTCGAAGAGCAGGTGTCCACATACACTACCTTACCAAAAGTATGTCAATATTTGAATTATTTACTTTATATAGTCCATTTTTACTCGTCTTTATCAAGGGTGTCAATCATTTCAAACCCGACTGTATGTACTTGTATGTAATTACAGTATGTGTTGATACATATATAACCGTATATGGGCATATAACACATAGAAGTAACATATGTACAGGTAACTGCCAGAATAAAGGAAACACTTCAGTAAATGAGGGATGCAAAGTATTTTGAAAGCAGGTGCTTTCACACAGGTGTGGTTCCGGAGTTAATTAACCAATTAAAACATCCCATCATGCTTAGGGTCATGTATAAAAATGCCCAGTTGCCGATTATTTTGGCTATCATGGCTAGAAGAAGAGATCTCAGTGACTTTGAAAAGAGGGGTCTCAAATGAGCATAGGGGGTTTAAAGGGTGTGTGTGTCTGTCAGTCACCAGATCTCAACCCAACTGAACACTTATCGGAGATTCTGGAGCTGCGCCTGAGACAGTGTTTTCCACCACTATCAACAAAACACCAAATTACGGAATGGCTCATGGAAGAATGGTGTCACATCCCTCCAAAAGAGTTCCAGACACTTGCAGAAGCTATGCCTAAGCACATTTAAAGCTGTTCTGGCAGCTCGTGGTGGCCCTATTAAGACCCTTTATGTTGGTGTTTCCTTTATTCTGGCAGTTACCTGTAGATTACCATTTATCATGGGACTGACCATAGACACGTCCTTTGGGCAGGGCAGTGCCTCCGTTGGCCAGGCTGTTGAGCTCTCCGGTGGACTCTCCTCTCCGTGACTCTCCTCCGGTACCACCCGTTAACGGCAGCACGGCGTCGTCTGTCCCCTTGGCGCCCGGTAGCTCCTTGAACACGGGAAGCTCCTCCTCTTCCTCCTCAGGGATCTGTTCTAAGGACTCGTCTGAGATCCTGGACAGGGCAGCTCGCTCCTTCTTTATTCGACCTGACCGAGGGGGGGGGGTGGGGGGGGGGGGGACGGTGACAACACATTTACACACACACTGTCGCAACTCATTAAAGAACTACGACAAGGCTCCTTTCTTCTGCCTGACCAGTGAGGAGACTGTGTCAGGATGATACGTACACAATAGCAATAATAATAATAATAATACAATAAATAATACTATTAACAATAATAATAAATACTATTAACAGTAATAAATAATACTATTTACAATAATAATACTATTTACAATAATACTCCTATTAATATGAATACATAATACTGTTATTATAATACATAATACTATAAATCTGATGACCAGATGACTATCCTTCTGACCCAGGTCCCATCTACTATCCTTCTGACCCAGGTCCCGTCTACTATCCTTCTGACCCTATGTAGCCAGGTCCCATCTACTATCCTTCTGACCCTATGTAGCCAGGTCCATCTACTATCCTTCTGACCCTATGTAACCAGGTCCCATCTACTATCCTTCTGACCCAGGTCCATCTACTATCCTTCTGACCCTATGTAGCCAGGTCCATCTACTATCCTTCTGACCCTATGTAATCAGGTCCCATCTACTATCCTTCTGACCCAGGTCCATCTACTATCCTTCTGACCCTATGTAGCCGGGTCTCAACTACTATCCTTCTGACCCTATGTAGCCAGGTCCCATCTACTATCCTCCTGACCCAGGTCCCATCTACTATCCTCCTGACCCTATGTAGCCAGGTCCCATCTACAATCCTTCTGACCCTGGCCCATCTACTATCCTTCTGACCCTATGTAGCCAGGTCCCATCTTCTATCCTTCTGACCCGGGTCCCATCTACTATCCTTCTGACCCAGGTCCCATCTACTATCCTTCTGACCCAGGTCCCATCTACTATCCTTCTGACCCTATGTAGCCAGGTCCCATCTACTATCCTTCTGGCCCAGGTCCCATCTACTATCCTTCTGACCCTATGTAGCCA
The DNA here is from genome assembly GCF_045791955.1 of Oncorhynchus clarkii lewisi. NCBI lineage: Eukaryota > Metazoa > Chordata > Actinopteri > Salmoniformes > Salmonidae > Oncorhynchus > Oncorhynchus clarkii. The sequence goes on along the minus strand of NC_092152.1, from coordinate 4,970,921 downwards.
GGTCCCATCTACTATCCTTCTGACCCAGGTCCCATCTACTATCCTTCTGACCCAGGTCCCATCTACTATCCTTCTGACCCAGGTCCCATCTACTATCCTTCTGACCGAGGTCCCATCTACTATCCTTCTGACCCTATGTAGCCAGGTCCCATCTACTATCCTTCTGACCCAGGTCCCATTTACTATCCTCCTGACCCTATGTAGCCAGGTCCCATCTACTATCCTTCTGACCCTATGTAGCCAGGTCCATCTACTATCCTTCTGACCCTATGTAGCCAGGTCCCATCTACTATCCTCCTGACCCAGGTCCCATCTACTATCCTTCTGAACCTATGTAGCCAGGTCCCATCTACTATCCTTCTGACCCAGGTCCCATCTACTATCCTTCTGACCCAGGTCCCGTCTACTATCCTTCTGACCCTATGTAGCCAGGTCCCATCTACTATCCTTCTGACCCCATGTAGCCAGGTCCCATCTACTATCCTTCTGACCCTATGTAGCCAGGTCCCGTCTACTATCCTTCTGACCCTATGTAGCCAGGTCCATCTACTATACTTCTGACCCTATGTAGCCAGGTCCATCTACTATCCTTCTGACCCAGGTCCCATCTACTATCCTTCTGACCCAGGTCCCATCTACTATCCTTCTAACCTAGGTCCCATCTTCTATCCCTCTGACCCAGGTCCCATCTACTATCCTTCTGACCCTATGTAGCCAGGTCTCATCTACTATCCTTCTGACCCTATGTAGCCAGGTCCCATCTACTATCCTTCTGACCCAGGTCCATCTACTATCCTTCTGACCCTATGTAGCCAGGTCCATCTACTATCCTTCTGACCCTATGTAATCAGGTCCCATCTACTATCCTTCTGACCCAGGTCCATCTACTATTCTTCTGACCCTATGTAGCCGGGTCTCAACTACTATCCTTCTGACCCTATGTAGCCAGGTCCCATCTACTATCCTCCTGACCCAGGTCCCATCTACTATCCTCCTGACCCTATGTAGCCAGGTTCCATCTACAATCCTTCTGACCCTGGCCCATCTACTATCCTTCTGACCCTATGTAGCCAGGTCCCATCTTCTATCCTTCTGACCCGGGTCCCATCTACTATCCTTCTGACCCAGGTCCCATCTACTATCCTTCTGACCCTATGTAGCCAGGTCCCATCTACTATCCTTCTGACCCAGGTCCCATCTACTATCCTTCTGACCCTATGTAGCCAGGTCCCATCTACTATTCTCCTGACCCAGGTCCCATCTACTATCCTTCTGACCCAGGTCCCATCTACTATCCTTCTGACCCAGGTCCCATCTACTATCCTTCTGACCCAGGTCCCATCTACTATCCTTCTGACCCAGGTCCCATCTACTATCCTTCTGACCCAGGTCCCATCTACTATCCTTCTGACCCAGGTCCCATCTACTATCCTTCTGACCCTATGCAGCCAGGTCCATCTACTATCCTTCTGACCCAGGTCCCATCTACCATCCTTCTGACCCTATGTAGCCAGGTCCCATCTACTATCCTTCTGACCCTATGCAGCCAGGTCCCATCTACTATTCTTCTGACCCAGGTCCCGTCTACTATCCTTCTGACCCAGGTCCCATCTACTATTCTTCTGACCCAGGTCCCATCTACTATCCTTCTGACCCAGGTCCCATCTACTATCCTTCTGACCCAGGTCCCATCTACTATCCTTCTGACCCAGGTCCCATCTACTATCCTTCTGACCCTATGTAGCCAGGTCCCATCTACTATCCTTCTGACCCAGGTCCATCTACTATCCTTCTGACCCAGGTCCCATCTACTATCCTTCTGACCCAGGTCCCGTCTAGTATCCTTCTGACCCAGGTCCCATCTACTATCCTTCTGACCCAGGTCCATCTACTATCCTTCTGACCCAGGTCCCATCCACTATCCTTCTGACCCAGGTCCCATCTACTATCCTTCTGACCCTATGCAGCCAGGTCCATCTACTATCCTTCTGACCCAGGTCCCATCTACTATCCTTCTGACCCTATGTAGCCAGGTCCCATCTACTATCCTTCTGACCCTATGCAGCCAGGTCCATCTACCTTTTAACTCCTCACAAGTGTGGCTTGTTTGGTGTCTGCTGTGAAGGAAAACCACAACAAGTCAACTACTTCATTGATGAAGGATTGTCATTTAGCAGTGCAGTCATCAACTACGGAGTTGGGGAGACACGTGAACTGTGATAACTACAGTGGCCAAAACAGGAACAAGTTTGTTCTCTGGTATTGTGTCTGATGGACCATGCACAACTTCACCACACTCTGGCCCTTCACTTCCTGATCACAGGCCACACCAAGTTCCCCCCCCCCGACTAGTGCCCTCGGCCTCATCAAGCGACGCTTCAGAAAGACCAGAGTGAACACTTTGTCTGAGATGGCTGCTGCTGTGAAGGACAGCACTGTGACAGAGGTCAACATCCCGCAGCTGGTTGGACTGGAGGATGGTACGGTGCTGGTGGAAAGTTATGGCTGGCAACAACACCTCCGACTCCGTTCTTCAGGCCACTGCCACAGATCAAGCAGTACCAGCACTTTAGGTGAGGTATGAGGTATGAGGTTATTTTTCTTATCTAAACTCGGAAGGTGAATTGATGTTGTGCAAGGTTTTAATGTCTTCTACATTTTGTTTTGTTATTTCCTGTTTTACAGCTTCGATGCTCTGAAGCCTGGTGTTGTTGTCACCAAGGAGCGTTGGGACTCAGACCAGGTTTCAGCTGCTGTGCAACGCTGACATCCTTCCTCCCATAGATGGTCTGCCTGTACAAGCACCACCTGGACTGGACACGGCTAGACAAACGTATCTTTTTGAGAAGATCAGAGAGTTTTGCGACGAAGAAGCTACGGACATCACATGCCCTGCACCGAAAGTCAAGGGCAGGAAAGGAACAGGCTCTCCGAAAATAGATTCCCTTGTTCATGCGTGGTTCGGACGGACCAGTTCATCACTGGGGGAAAGGTTCCCAGTCCTCAGCACTATCAGCAGTGCCTCTATTCACATAACTCTCTCCTAACACACACGCTATAAGTTACTGCTACTATATATTATCCTGCTACTCAGCTACATTACCCCTGATTATAATGCTTATAACTACCTCATCAATCACCAGTATCACTGATATATTCTTGTACATACTTGATTTTATTTTATTCCCTACTGACATTGACACTTGTTCATTTTTCTCCTTTATATTGATATTGCTACAATGCAAGTAACCATTTCGCAGAGACAACAGTAGATCACAGTCAGCCATCTTAAGAGAGCTACTGTAGGTGGAACAACCATAGTACTCAGTCACAGTACATTTTTAGAGACAAGCGGACAGTTTGCGGGGACGGAAGTGTGTTGTGATTGACAAAGCATCACAAAGCAGCATCATATGCTTGTGGAAAGAGCAGAGGGACCCTCTCCACTACGTTCCTGTTGGTGGAATGTTATGCAGCCGTCAGCTGATCTGGGGAGAGAGAGAAACCTAATCCTAACGTTTAGAAAGTGCTTAGCAACCACTCAATCAGAAACAGTTTGACTCTCACAGCAGCGGCAGTGTGTGTGTGTGTGTGTGTGTGTGTGTGTGTGTGTGTGTGTGTGTGTGTGTGTGTGTGTGTGTGTGTATGTTTGACCTTGACTTCAGCAGGCAACACTCACATTAGGACTTAATTACGCCTGCATACCAGAGTCATGTGTTTAGAGTCAAAACATTGAAGTTTCTGCATTATGATGCATTTACATGAAACTACAACATTCTATAACAGTCATGTTAAAACCTCATTAACATGACACTACAACATTCTATAACAGTCATGTTAGAACCTCATTAACATGACACTACAACAGCCATGTTAGAACCTCATTAACATAAAACTACAACATTCTATAACAGCCATGTTAGAACCTCATTAACATGACACTACAACATTCTATAACAGCCATGTTAGAACCTCATTAACATGACACTACAACATTCTATAACAGCCATGTTAGAACCTCATTAACATGACACTACAACATTCTATAACACCCATGTTAGAACCTCATTAACATGACACTACAACATTCTATAACAGCCATGTTAGAACCTCATTAACATGACACAACAACATTCTATAACAGTCATGTTAGAACGCCATTAACATGACACTACAACATTCTATATCAGCCATGTTAGAGCCTCATTAACATGACACTACAACATTCTATAACAGTCATGTTAGAACCTCATTAACATGACACTACAACATTCTATAACAGCCATGTTAGAACCCCATTAACATGACACTACAACATTCTATATCAGTCATGTTAGAACCTCATTAACATGACACTACAACATTCTATAACAGCCATGTTAGAACCTTATTAACATGACACTACAACATTATATATCAGTCATGTTAGAACCTCATTAACATGACACTACAACATTCTATAACAGCCATGTTAGAACCTCATTAACATGACACTACAACATTCTATATCAGTCATGTTAGAAGCTCATTAACATGACACTACAACATCCATGTTAGAACCTCATTAACATAACACTACAACATTCTATAACAGTCATGTAGGAACCTCATTAACATGACACTACAACATTCTATAATAGTCATGTTAGAACCTCATTAACATGACACTACAGCATTCTATAACAGTCCTGTTAGAGCCTCATTAACATGACACTACAACATTCTATAACAGTCCTGTTAGAACCTCATTAACATGACACTACAACATTCTATAACAGCCATGTTAGAGCCCCATTAACATAACACTACAACAGCCATGTTAGAGCCTCATTAACATGACACTACATCATTCTATAATAGTCATGTTAGAACCTCATTAACATGACACTACAACATTCTATAACAGTCATGTTAGAGCCTCATTAACATGACACTACAACATTCTATAACAGTCATGTTAGAGCCTCATTAACATGACACTACAACATTCTACAACAGTCATTAAATATTTAAACAATGCTATGTTACTGAATGTCTAGATTTAGAACAAAATAAAACATTCTAAAAGTTGACGCAACTAACTGTCACTGTCAATTGAATTCTAGAGAGTTCTCGCTGGCCACGGTCGTGTTCGGTGATACCCTCTAACCCAGAGAGTTCTCGCAGGCCACGGTCGTGTTCAGTAAGTGCAAAGTGGAAGAATACAGTCAAACAGAGGGACCTCACTACCACTACGTAGTCCAATGATACCTACTGGAATATGGTACTACGCTCAGAGTTCATGGAGCTTACCAAGGATTGCATATTTCAAACTGGAAGCTTACTTTACCCTTCTGAACATACCAACCAAATGCATACCTACCTAATCTGAACACAAAGCAAACTTTATATACAGTGCATTTGGAAAGTATTCAGGGTCTGAATACTTATGTAAATGTGATATTTCAGATTTCAATTATTTATAGATTAGAGAGAAAAAAAAAAAAACAGTTTTTGCTTTGTCATTATGTGTGTGTAAATTGATGAGGGGAAAAAAATATTTAATTTATAGTACCATAGACTAGAAATGCATTGAGATACCGATCAGTCATTAACATGTCATGGCAACAAACGCTCCAGCTGAAATATTACTGCCACAATCCATAAATTAAATTGTGTGATGAAGCATATGTTAAGTGAAAACATTCTACCGGAATGGCAGTACAGTGGCATTCCCCAAATCAATACTTTGTAGAGCCACCTTTTGCAGCATTTACAGCTGCAAGTCTCTTGTGGTATGTCTCTATAAGCTTGGCACATCTAACCACTGGGATTTTTGCCCATTTTTCAAGGCAAAACTGCTCCAGCTCCTTCAAGTTGGATGGGTTCCTGCTGGTGTATAGCAATCTTTAAGTCATACCACAGATTCTCAACTGGATTGAGGTCTGGGCTTTGACTAGGCCATTCCAAGACATTTAAAAGTTTCCCCTTAAATCACTCGAGTGTTGCTTTAGCAGTATGCTTAGAGTCATAGTCCTGCTGGAAGGTGAACCTCCGTCCCAGTCTCAAATCTCTGGAAGACAAACAGGTTTCCGTTAAGAATGTCCCTGTATTTAACACCATCCATCATTCCTTCAATTCTGACCAGTTGTCCAGTCCCTGGCGATGGAAAACATCCCCCACAGCATGATGCTGCCATCACCATGCAGGATGATGTTCTCGGGGTGATGAGGTGTGTTGGGTTTGCTCCAGACAAAGCGTTTTCCTTGATGGCCAAAAAGCTACATTTTAGTCTCATCTGACCAGAGTACCTTCTTCCATATGTTTGGGGAGTCTCACACATGCCTTTTGGCAAACACCAAACATGTTTTCTCATTTCTTTCTTTAAGCAATGGCTTTTTTTTCTGGCCACTCCTCCATAAAGCCCAGGTCTGTGGAGTGTATATGGCTTAAAGTGGTACTATGGACAGATACTCCAATCTCCGCTGTGGAGCTTTGCAGCTCCTTCAAGGTTATCTTTGGTTTCTTTGTCGTTTCTCTGATTAATGTCCTCCTTGCCTGGTCTGTGAGTTTTGGTGGGCGGCCCTCTCTTGGCAGGTTTGTTTTTGTTCCATATTCTTCCCATTTTTTTATAATGGATTTAATGGTGCTCCGTGTGATGTCAAAGTTTCTGATATTTTTTTATAACCCAACCCTGATCTGTACTTCTCCACTACTTTGTCCCTGACCTGTTTGGAGAGCTCCTTGGTCTTCATGGTGCCGCTTGCTTAGTGATGCCCTTTGCTTAATGGTGT